>NC_035441.2:76564588-76864588 GCF_002127325.2 Helianthus annuus
TCCATCTTATGCTTGGTGAGCAAAAGATTTCTCGTATAATGGAACTTTCTCCATATCACCGTATGGAGGCCTATAATTTCCTTGAGGCTTCTGTGGAGCCGGTGAGTGCTTAGAGCATCCTTTTCAGAAGGATCTGATGGAAGGTACTTTGAATTTCTTTATCAAGGAATTAACCCAAAATGGGAGAAATTCCGAAATCTATAAGAATTTTTATATACACTTCACAGACGAACTGTTCCGCGTGAAGTTGGGATTACCTCTCCCTTAATATGATATTCTTTTTGCGCTCTTGGTCTTCAAACTAGTCATTAATGGTCAGCTTCATTGGTACCCTTTCGGTATTCGTTGCGAACACTTTCATTTTGAGCGTCTCATCTTCTCTACAGAAGCAAAACTCGAACGGATAGAAAAGATGGTCCAACTACATAACTTTTTCTTTTTCATTACTTCCATGGTCGTGCCTCATGGCACGGCAGCACCCGTACTATTGAAATGGTTCGTCAGTATAGATGTTTCCACAGGTGCCCCTTCTTCTAATGGTACTATAATTCCTATTCTTATCCCTTCAGTCTCTCTTTTGGTCTATCTACATTCCAGGAAATTCATACGCTCCATGGACGGAGCAAAAAGCGGAGTCTTCATTATAGCGAGCCAACCTATTCTATTACCATACATCCTTGGGAGAAGCTCATCCGAAACTAGAGCTAGAAAGGCCTTATTTCGTTTCGTTCCTGTTCTTCATTTCCTTCTTATCGAAAAAAAGGGGGATTTCTCATATTTAGAATCTTTCTGCGGTGTGCTCCGTTTACTATTCTTTCGTACTTTTTTCTCTTTACCACGCGATAGGTCAGCGAAGCGTGAGCGGGCGCGGAGAAGGAAAGGCCAAAGACTTCGGCCTAGCGGGAATGAGCAAGGACGAAATGACAAGATGAGGTGCCCTGGCCACCTCCATTTAGAAAGAAGGGTCGAAGTTTTTGGGCTTGTAGCTTTACCCGTCCCCCCTTCGTCGGGTGCTGCTTGTGTGGGGAGTGCGCCACCAGAAATCGGTCTTGAAGCTCTCACCTTACCAACGAGCCGACAGCTGATGGCTGTTGGTCACGACTACTACAAAAAAGCTCCAATGAAGATGAATATTTCACATGGAGGAGTGTGCATCTTTATATTGGGTGTTCTTCTGTCGTGCGACCCGGCGGCTTATGTGCGACCTGTGGCCCACGCCTCCTATTTGTTCAGGGCGGGCGGCGTGAACTCTGATTCGATCCGGGTATTCAATCCCGCCGCTGAGATGCTTAGTTGACTCCTTAACCTTGATAGGAAGATGGCTTCTTCAATAATCCATGCATAAGGGTAAGGAACTTTGGATGAACTAATGCGAATGGGTGTAAGCCTCGCTGCTCGGAAAACACCCAGTGCTGACCACACTGAGAGACACGAAAGCGCAGGTAACGCCAGTTGGCAAAGTGGCGTTAAGCATCCCTAGCGGTACGAAAAGAGAGGTCGTGATGATATCATCTACGTCCGTACCGCTCCTCGTGGAGTAGATCCCACATCCAACCAAGTCTTTGAACAGGGAACGGGATAATTCCCACTACCGCTGGCAGGCCAGCCGGGCCGTGAGCACGGTGGGGACGGGCTTCCCAAAAAGCCAGCCCGGGCCGGGGTCAGCATAGGATGAAGGGGACGGCCCTAATGTTGTGTTGGCAAAGCCAACTTCTTGGGTTTCGGGCGGAGAAAAGCGGACGTGGGGACTCGGGTCGGGGCGCAGCGTAACTAAGGGATTCCATTTAGGGCGAGACAAAATGGGCGGGCACGGGCGGTCTGGTGTCCGAGCCGATTGGTCAGACGATGACTCCTTCATTTATTAGATTAGTATTAGCCGCCTGTCCCGGAATGGAATGAGATGGAATAGAAAAAAAGGGAAGCGCTCTCGGGTAGGTTTTTTGGGAGGGATAAGCTTGTGAAGAAGGAAGCTTATCCCCGCCCCAACTGTCAGCTGCTGGCTCTCTCCATCTCTCCTAAACTTCCCCCGGGTTTCGGTCCGAGCTGTATGAGGCAGAAACTCGTCCCATGTACGGTTCGGGGGCCGAGCCCCATCCCAGCAGTAAGGGTGCGGCTTAGGTTAACTAACACAAAGAAGATACAGTTCACTCAACGATTGCCTTTGGGTTCCGAACTCCATATGGGGAAGGAGCGTTGTTGTTTGCAAGGTCTCGATTATTTACATGGACCCAATTTTCATTCAATTTGTGGGAATTTTCTGATCTATAAACCGTCCCTAACTAACGATCGGCTCATGTTTGAGGATGATGAATTACTTCGTGTCGACCTGTTGCCAATAAACTTTCCGGCCTCATATGAGAATGGAAAACTGGAGCATTTTCTGCATCGGTGGATGAAGAATCACGAACATAAGAATTTCTGGTTGACCATCTTCCCAGAAAAAAGATACTTTCAAGAAACGACAAACACGACTGAAGTGGCTATACATACAAATCCATTACGGATCTATATGCTCCGATTGGAACTTCCGGTTCCAGAACAGGTGGCTAGTATACTACCATAATGAAACTGCCTTTTATTTTCTTTATTCGGATCGGATTTATGTTGGCTTCATTGGGGGGATCGCGTAGTTTGTTACGTCAGCTCCAAAAGGATAAGTTGCCTTGGAATCGATAAAGTTAAGTGTAGTTCATAATTGCATAAAAGGAGGAGAAGTAGCGGCTGCACCGCGTTGAGGCACTTCTTCGACGGTTCCCGTACGGCCTGCCGGCCCGCTCTGAAGAATTCATGGGTCGGCGGGCAGGCGAGACAGAATGGGCGGGCACTACTAACCAAGACAAGCCCAGTTCCCGCCGATAGGCGCTGGTAGCTTGCTTCCAAGCCTTGCCTTATATGATAGTTGTACCCATGGCCCGAAGGAGCCTTAAGCACTTGTACAATGCTTCAAGTCAAGGCTCCCTCCCACTCGTTGCCCAGAGCCTTGACTTTCCATGTTTTTAGTCAAATGTGCGCTAGCGCGCTACAACTAGCACTTTTTTCTCTGATAGACTCGCTTCTTCAAGCTCCGCCCCTTATTGAAAAAGAAAATAAATAAAAAGCACTAACGCGCCTTTACTTTTTTGAGGAGATATAAAAAGAAGCAACCTTACTAAGCAAACGTAGGCTTGGGCTCGAAAGCAAGAAGCAAAGGCTTTCGCGCTTTTTTTTTTTGGGTAAAGGGTTACCCCGGTGAATTTTATATATAAAGAATAAAGAATCACACGAGCGTGCCAGAGAAGCACACTAGGGCTAGACTTGGCATACCAAGACTAGCAAAACCAACAAACCAACAAACATCCTCAACCATGCCAAACAAAAACAACCAACGAAAAAACAACCAGAAGCCGAAACAATGGCAACAAAACAGACACACAAAGACTACAAAATACTCTAGCCTGGATCGATACTCATAGTCTTCACTTGGAACTTCCACCGCTCTAACAATAATGGGTTCTTGGAACCTCCCCTGCCTTGAACGTCATCAACTTCATGCGAACCGTATGGAGGACTATATTGGCAATCAAAGTAGCATTCCGCTGATTTGGAGAAAATAACCAATTGTTTCTTTCTTGCCAGATAAAATAAGTCGAAGCAGCAACAACCATTTTACCAACTAACATTTCTGGCGACTTACCCGAAGGGTTTTGTGAAAACCATGACATAATAGAGTCCCAGTTAGCGTCAACTGTATCCATGTAAGCCATCCCTTTTACAATATTCCACACTTGCAACCCATAAGGACACTGAAAAAATAAATGATCACGAGAGTCTTTACCATTCCAGCAAAGCGGACAACACATGAGATTTAGACTGGTTGCACTTCCGACGTCCCAAATCCCCATACGATCCTGAGTTTTCAGCTTATTCTTAATAACTAGCCATATGTGAAAAGAGTGTCTAGGGATGCATTGACTAAATCACAACAAATCGGCCCAACCTACCTCTTCCCCACGCGAACGGATATTCTCCCAAACCTCACTAGCACTAAAATCCTTTTGCTTATCTTGTCTATCCTTCCAAATCAGCCTATCTGGAGTGTTTTGGTTAAGAATCGGCGGCATAAAATTCCTCAAAACCGGATATAACTGAAGCCACGTAGCCAGCCGCAACCAATCATTTTGGTGATCTACAAGATCTGCTACAGTAGAACGCATATTAAAACCCGCCCCTTGTATTCGTCTAGGGGTTATGAAATCTCCCAAAGGGCTATGTTCACACCAGCTATCATGCCACGCATTAGTTTTCCGGCCATTACCAATAGAATACCAAACAAACTGACGAATGGATGATCGAATCGTTAGGATTTTTCTCCACCCCCAACTCATACTTCCCCGAAAAGGAATGTCCCAAAAGTTCTTTCCCTTAATCCTGTAAGAATGGACCCATTTAACCCAAAGAGACTCTCTTTTAAGCAAAATACTCCAAACGTGGTTCGCAAGCAGCGCTTTGTTCATATCTTGGATCCTTCTAACACCCAAGCCCCCTTCCGACTTAGGAAGACATACGTTTTTCCAAGCCACTTTAGGATGAGCAACTTTATCCAACCCTCCACTCCATAAAAAATTCCGCATCCTTTTTTCAATATCACCAATAATACGAGTCGGAAGCATAAACACAGAGGCCCAGTAAATGTGCGTAGCCGATATGACTGACTTAATCAGCTGAAGCCTTCCCGCAAAAGAAAGAGATTTATTCATCCAATGATCAATCTTTTTATCTACCCGGTCCACTAGAATCTTGCAATCCTTATACATAAGTCTAGTAGAAATTAGCGGAACCCCCAAGTACCTAACAGGAAGGTCTCCCTCTTGAAACGGCAAAAGAGAGCGAATTTCCTGTTTTACCACAGAAGAGACGTTACTAAAAAACATCGTGCTTTTAGCTAGATTCGGGGTTAAACCCGATATTCTAGTGAACAACTCCAAAGTGTCTCGCATCACTTTACCAGGTCAGGATTGACAAAAAGGAATAGATCATCAGCAAAAGACACGTTGATAATCTTCTGTTGCTTGCACTTATCATGATATCTGAAAGCAGAATGTTGATCAGCAGCTTTATGTAACAGCAACGAAAGAACCTCCATTACTAAGGTGAACAAGTAAGGGGATATGGGATCACCCTGTCTAAGACCTCTTTTACCTTTGAAATAACCACAAAGATTCCCATTGATGCTCAGTGAAAAGGAAACGGTGGAAACACATGTCATAATCCAATCAACCGTTTTACTTGTAAAACCAAAATTGGTTAAAATAGACTTCAGAAAAGACCAGCTAACCGTATCGTAAGCTTTCTGGATATCAATCTTGAAAGCACACCTTGGTTTTCCCTTGTGAAGATGGTAATTATGCATTAACTCCTGAGTGAGCAGAATATTATCAGATATCTTCCTACCCGGGACAAACGCAGATTGATTTATATCCACCAAACTACCCAAACTACTTTTTATTCGATCTGCCAAAATTTTGCTAATGCATTTAAAAATGACATTGCAACAAGAAATGGGTCTATATTCCAAAACTGAAGAGGGGGTAGGAACTTTAGGAACGAGAGCAATTATAGTGTGGTTCACCTGCTGAAGCAATTTACCATTATCAAAAAATTGCAGAATAGCTTCCGAGACCTCCTCACCCACTATATCCCAAGCTTTCTTAAAGAAAACCGACGTGAAACCGTCTGGCCCGGGAGCTTTATTATCTCCAATACTGAACATTGCAGCCTTTATTTCTTCACTAGTCACAGGACGAATCATATGATCAGCTTCAACTGGGCTAACGGTCTTTGAAAACAAATCCTCCATAGACAGATCATCAACCTCAGTCTCGATACCCAAAAACTTCATATAGTGATCAACTAAAGCATGTTCCACATCTAAACCCTCGAAATGATTACCATTAGCATCATTAATTGAGTGAATTTTGCTCCTTGCATTCCTACTCTTAACAAAATTGTGGAAATACATCGTGTTGCCATCTCCCGCACTAAGCCAATCAAGTTTTGCCTTCTGTTTTACAAAGGACTCCTCATCATAAGCAGCACAATGAAGCTCCTTTATAATGTTTGATTCTTTGACCCGAAGCGCAGCATCAAACGGGTTCTGGTCAATCAGTTTATGGACTTCATCCAGACTAGATCTAAGCTCATTAACTTGCATGCAAATTACCTTGTTTGCGGAGAAGATTCCGTAAGGGACGTTTCAGGTTTCGAAGTTTTTTACCACTGAGAGCATCGGAATACCTACAATCTTTTTGCTCCATTCAGCCACTACGCATTCCTTAAACCCATCCTTAGTAGCTATGAAATTAGCGAACTTGAAAGGTTTTGGCTTTGGCCGACCTCTCTAGCCGTTTTCAGAATACATGGCGTGTGGTCCGACAACCGGTAAGGATGATAAACCACATGAGCATTCGGGAAATCATCTAGGAAGCTAACATTACCCATCACCCGATCAATCTTCTTTAGGACGCCTATCCCATCTCTTGGTTTTTGGTTCCACGTAAAATGAAGACCATGGCCCGGAATATCTAGCAACTCATTTTGTTGAACACATTCAAAAAAATCCCTCATACCTATCGTAGGAGTGGAAGATCCATGCAAACAATCATCCATATAAAGGGCCGAGTTGAAATCCCCCATCACAATCCACGGTTGATTCCTGACTACCAACCTATGCTTGCATAAGTCTTGCCATAAAACCCGTCGTTCTTGATAAGTGTTCTTAGCATAGACAAAAGACACAAGCAGAACTTTGGAGTCGATGTTAGACTTAATCTGGACATGCATAACCTGGTCCGTTTGAGCTAGCACCATAAGCTGAAAATGATCATCATTCCATCCCACAATGATTCTGGTCCCTTTGTTACAAACCCCACCATTAGACGTCCATTCCCACTTTTTAAACACTCTACCACACACTTTCGAAAGCTTTGAAACCTCCACGTGAGACTCTAAGATAGCACAAACATTTAAATGATGTGTCTTCTCTTCGCAAGCATCTAGATCATATTCAACAGCAAATAGATGCAAACCCGTCAGATTCATGCCTTCGTGATTTGCATTCTATGTGTCTTCGTGATTTTCAGGTTGCGGCATATGATGAGGAATGCTTTCTTAAGCAGAAAGCTAAGGTTGATTGGCTTAGTGCGGGTGATGCTAATACTTCATATTTCCACAAGTGTGTGAAAAGTAGAAATGCGAGAAGTAAAATTTCGTGTATCAAAGATGCTCATGGTAATCAGTTTGAGGGCGATGATGTTCCGGCTGTTTTTGTAGCTCATTACACGGATTTCTTGGGTAATCCGGACCATGTTGACCGGCTTGATATTGATAACTTGTTTATTAATACTCTCTCTAGTGATTCTGCAAATCATATGGTTCGTCCGGTGACTAGAGAGGAAGTAAAAAAGGCTATGTTTAGCATTGGGGAGAACAAAGCTCCGGGGCCTGACGGGTTCACTTCAGCCTTCTTTAAACATGCTTGGGATACTGTCGGTGAGGAAGTTACGGACGCGATTCTTGTTTTCTTTGATAATGGCCAATTGCTTAAACAGATTAATCACACGATCATTGCATTGGTGCCTAAAAAGGAGACCCCGAATTCGGTTCTTGATTATAGACCGATTTCTTGTTGTAATGTGCTATTCAATTGCATTAGTAAAATCATCACGGATAGACTTAAAGGCAATTTGGATAGCTTGGTCAGCATAAACCAATCGGCATTCGTTCCTGGTCGTAAGATCTCTGATAACATCCTCCTCACGCAAGAACTTATGCACAATTATCATACCAATAGAGGTCCTTCTAGATGTGCTTTGAAAATCGACATTCAGAAGGCATATGATACAGTTAATTGGTCTTTCCTTGAAACTGTTTTATTGAGGTTTGGCTTTCATCGGAAAATGGTTAAGTGGATTATATCGTGCGTCTCCACGGTATCGTATTCCCTTTGCATCAATGGTGACATTCATGGCTTCTTCTATGGGAAGCGGGGCCTTAGACAAGGGGACCCCTTGTCTCCGTATTTGTTTACGCTAGTTATGGAAGTCTTGTCTCTTCTCCTTCAACATGCAGCGAGAACTCATGCGTCGTTTAAATTCCACTCTCTATGTGCTAAGCAAAGGATTATAAATGTTTCGTTTGCGGATGATCTCTTCATATTTGCTCATGGTGATCGGCCCTCGGTTAAAGTTTTAAGGGATGCTTTGGGTAGCTTTACAAAGATATCGGGTTTGGTTCCAAGTGCTCCCAAGAGTACAATTTTATTTTGCAATGTTCCTAACCATGTGAAAACGCAAATTCTTGGGTTGATGCCTTTTCAGGAGGGTACCCTTCCGGTCCGATACCTTGGAGTACCGCTGATTTCTACCCGTCTTGCTTATAGGGATTGTAAAGTCCTTATTGGGAGAGTGAAACGTCGAATTGATAATTGGATGTCAAGATCTTTATCCTTTGCCGGTAGGCTTCAACTGATCAATTCGGTTCTGGCTTCTATGTACACATATTGGGCTTCTGTTTTTATGCTTCCGGTTCGTATTGTTAAAGAGCTGGAAAAGACTATGCGTCGTTTTCTTTGGAATGGTGGTACCCAGGGGAATGTTCGTTCTAAAGTTGCTTGGTCCAATGTTTGCTTGCCGAAAGAAGAAGGGGGTCTGGGCGTTCGCAGTATTAAGGATGTGAACATTGCGTTACTTTCTGGCCATGTATGGAGTATTATCAACAATCGTCCTTCTCTTTGGGTTCAATGGATTCATTCCTACAAATTGAAAGGTACGAACTTCTGGGAGGTGACGAAACGTGGTAGTGTAAGCTGGGGATGGAGACATATTCTTGCAATTCGTATTCACATAAGGCCTTATATTTGGATGGCTATCCTGAGCGGTCGGCAAACGAATGCTTGGAGTGATAACTGGTGTTCTTGTAGTCCTCTAAGATCCTTTATTACTCCTCTGGCAATAGCCAATGCGGGTTTTAACTTTCGGTCTACTGTTGCGGATCTTATTGATGATATCGGCCAATGGAAATGGCCCCAAGCTTGGTTCGATATTTTTCCGGTTCTTATAAATATTCCTCCACCGCATCCGTTAGTTGATATGGCTGACCGATGTCGTTGGAAAGATATGGAGGGGAATTTTTGTCAATTTCGGTCTTGGGAAGTTTGGAATACTTTGCGTCATAGGGGTGATAGGGTCGATTGGGTCGACTCGATTTGGTTCAGTCAATGCATTCCTCGGCATTCATTCCATATGTGGTTAGTGATATCTAATAAGTTAAAGACGCAAGACAGGATGGCTACTTGGGAAGCGGGTAGTACTACAAATCTGATTCTTATGTGTTGTCCTCTTTGTTACTATGATCGAGATTCTAGAGACCACCTTTTCTTTCAATGCTCCTTTGCCTCGAAAGTTTGGGACTCAGTGAGGAAAATGGTTAACATGGAGAGTGTCAATAACACATGGTCCTCGATTATGCAGTGGATGGTGCAAAATGCAAATTCTCGCCAGCTTGACCGGATTGTTGGTAAACTCCTTATTGGGGCCGCTACGTACTATGTATGGCAAGAGAGGAATAACCGGTTATTCTCTAGTGTCCAACATACTCCTGATATGCTTTCCCATGTTATCATCAATACGGTTCGATTGAAGATTATGGGTTTTAAACTTGGTAGGGACCGGAAGCACCGTAACCTCTTGGATTCCTGGCAGATTTCGATAAAGAATTTGGATTGTGACCCGGGCTAGAGTTGTTGTTTTTTGTTCGGTGTCCTGTTGCTAGAGGCTTAGTTGTCGGGCTTTGTTTTCTTTGTTTCTGGTTGTATGCTTTTGTCGTTGGTTGTTGTCCTTGGATGTTCTAGTCTTGGTTTGTCTTGACTAGTAGTGTGTGTCAGTGTCTTGGCACACCCTGTTTTTATTTGGTTTGGTGATTTATAAAATTTACCGGGTAACCCTTTACCCAAAAAAAAAAGATTACGGTTGCTCTCACTGCTTTAACTCAGAAGAATAAACCTTTTGAGTGGGGACCTAAATAGGAAGAAGCTTTCCAAACCTTGAAGCAGAAACTCTGTAATGCGCCTATTCTATCTCTGCCCGAGGGTAACGACGACTTTGTTGTGTACTGTGATGCATCCAATTTAGGTCTTGGCTGCGTTCTTATGCAAAGAAACAAAGTTATAGCCTATGCATCAAGACAGCTGAAAGTGCACGAGAAAAACTACACCACTCATAATCTTGAGTTAGGTGCATGATGTGTGTAAAATGCAACATATAAAACACATCAATTAAGGCATAAAACTAACCATTTTTTAGTACTAATGTTGGAAAAAGAGTGTTTTTCTCTTCCTTTTGTATTTTCAGGATGAAATGAGCTCAAAATCACAAAAGAAGCAAAAAGACCACTAATTCTACCATAAATACAAGAAAAGGAACAAAAGTAGACTGCCCGGACCATCAACGGCACCTCCCAAAGCAAAAAGGAAGAAACAGAGTCTGAACACGCCCCGTGTCCAGCGAACACGGGGGCGTGCCCAGGAAGCAGCAGAAAAGACAAACCAGTAGAAGCTTCCATTGCCCACCACGGGGCCGTGTCCAGCGAGCACGGGGGCGTGGTGAAAGTACAGCAGGCGCATTAATTGTAATTCGCAATTACAATTAATGAGGAGAGAGAGTGTCAGGCGGGCACGGGGCCGTGTCCAGCGGACACGGGGCCGTGTCCAGCCTTTTGTTCAGCCTATAAATAGAGGAGCTTGGGTTCATTCTCTCTCATCCCTTGGCACACCACCTCTCTCACACCTCATCCACCACCCACCACCACCATAACACCATCATCCACCACCATCATCCATTGTCCATCGTAGAGTGTGTGAGTCGTCTCGGGATCCAAGATTGATCGTAAGAGTTCTTGACAATCAAGGCCATGTTTGCCTAAGTCTCTTACATCACTTGGTGAAGACAAGTGTTTAGTATAATACTTTTTATTTTTAATCTTTTGCACTTTTTATTTGGTTTTGTATTAATGACTTTAATAACTAGTTACTTATGTTGAAGGTGATCTTTCCTTATCGTTTGTCCGTGGTGTCTTGGCGTTATTTTACTGTCTATATAAAATAAAAGATTTTCACCATTCATATCTCCACGGTCTATATGGAGGTATGTTGGCTACCTGGTCGGGGGTTAAGGGAACGGTTTGGTAAGGGTCTTGCCCTTGTTCAGCGTTTAGAGGTCCTGCTTGGGACCTGGGTCAAATTTAGTAGGATCTCCTTCAATGCCCATAGGTATTGGATGGCGGGGATCCAAACTCTTTGACCCCCTCATAAGTTAACTACTATTAATACTATAACCCGGCTATTTAGGACTGTATCCCTGCTGACTCAGACTACTTAGCCGAGGGTAACGTCACCGCCAAAAGCGGGGCCTACCACAATTTGCATTAATAACTTAATTCATTATCTTTCAATAATCCGACCCTTTAGGATTGTATCCTTGCTGACTCAAACTACTGGGTTGAGGGTAACGTCGCCTTCAAAAGAGGGGCCTACTACAATAACTAAGATAATCTCTTAAACAAGTGCAAAAGTGCGAAAACAATCAAAGGTTATACTAATACACATGTCGGAACCAAGTGATTCATCTTGTCTATCTGTTTTTATTTTATTTTTATTTTCAGCATTTAGTTAGTTTTTATTTTTCTTAGTTTAAAACATTTTTCTAACTTTTTGATTTGATTAGACGTTGAGGATAAACCGGTATTAAAAGCTCTTGTGTCCTTGGACGACCTCGGTATCTTACCAACACTATACTACGTCCACGATGGGTGCACTTGCCCATATGTGTGTTTAGTGTTAGTGAATATCGTGTTTTATAAATTTAAAACTTGGCTAAAAGTGTAAAAAGGGCTTAAATATACATCTAAAAATATATATACACTAACACGCATCAGTGCAGTAGTCTTTGCTCTCAAAATCTGGAGACACTGCCTTTACGGTACAAAGTGTGTAGTGTTTACTGACCACAAATGTCTCCAGCATATCTTCAATCAGAAAGAACTAAACATGAGGCAACGACGTTGGGTTGAACTCCTAAACATAAGGTCAAGAAGATTCGTGAAAACCTTCAGACAGCTAGAAGCCGTCAGAAGTGTTACGCGGATCGACGACGCAAGGCCTTGGAATTCCAAGTTGGTGATCACGTCCTACTCAAGGTATCCCCTTGGAAAGGTGTGATTAGATTTGGGAAGAAAGGAAAACTTGCACCTCGTTATGTTGGACCATTCAAGATCGTTGAAAGAGTCGGAAAAGTAGCCTACAGATTAGAGCTACCTCCTGAACTTGGAAATGTTCATCCAACATTCCACGTGTCCAATCTCAGAAAGTGTTTAGCTGATGAGAACCTCCACATACCACTTGATGAAATTCGTGTTGATAACACGATGCACTTTGTTGAGAAACCTGTGGAGATAGTGGACCGTTCATTTAAACAGTTGAAAGGCAAGCAGATTAAATTGGTCAAAGTTCGCTGGGAATCTAAACGTGGCCCAGAGTTTACTTGGGAACGTGAAGATCAGATGAAAGCGAAATATCCACATCTATTCTCACAAGTTTCCTCTAAATAAATTTCGGGACGAAATTTCCTGAAGTAGGGGAGACTGTGACATTTGTGTTTGTATAATCATTCTACAGACTCTGAACAATACAATATTAATAAAACAGTGTGTTTTGATCCCAATGTTTGTCATTTATGTTTGGTTTTGTGCCCATGTTGATTTTTGATCGATTTTCAACTCTATATCGCTTTCTAGAGGGTTATACGCAAACTGGTGCGTAAACACGATCAGTTTAACGCGACAAACACTCCGGAACATCATCATAAACTTAACATACCTTAAATAACCTTTACATAACTTAGAAATAAGTTTTAAAGGCTTTGGTATGGCAAAAACAAGTTTATTCGCTCTTAGGGACTAATTGCGTCAACTTGCAAAAGTCTGCCGTTTCGTAAGGCAACGTACAGTCCGGAACTTGATCATAAGTTAAGCATACCATATATAACCTAAACATGGCTTAGAAATAAGCTTTGATAGGTTCGGTGTGCGAAAACATGCTTACATGATCTTACAGGGACTAAAAGTGTCAAAAACGGCGTAAGTTTGCATTTTCGCATATATCTTACGTTCTGGACACATCTGGACATCCAAAATTTTTGTACACACTAAAATATTTTTATTTTAGTGATCGGCATGCAAAAATTCCATTCTTCGCTTAATTTGGTTCGTTTTCGCGTCCGTTTGGGTTTTGTCGTAATTTAACGAACAACGCGACCGTACGACCAAACGAGCCGACATCCGAGAATGTTCCAAGCATAATTTGAGTCCTCTAAACTTCATTGACCTTGTAGAGCCTTGAAAATGGCTTAACGGGGGTCAAAAAGGCCTGAAATGGACTCGATTGCATGCAGGGACCAAAACTGTAAATTTTCAAAGTTTGCTGATTTGGGGAGCTCAGGGGGGGCGCGTAAGCCCAGCCTCAACTCTTACGCGGGGCGCCTCAGCAGCCCAGCGACCAGAAACTCAATTTTAGCATTCTGTTTGATTTTCAGGGGCTGTTATGGTAAATTTTTGGTGTGTTAAGCAAGTTTAAGTGGTCACCAAGGCTTTTAACCTGCTTTTAACAAGTGTATGGTTGTGATTTATTGCTTAATGGCCAAACAAAACACTTGTGATGATCCTAGAGCATCAACACAACTATAAATAGCCCATCCATTTCACTTCATTCCTTGCTCATTCTCATTTTCTCTTCTTCACATCTGCTTTGGAGCTTTCTCAAGTGATTTAGGACTTGTCTTCTTTGTAGAAAAGATAGCAAGGACTATTGTGAGCCTTCTTTCATTTCTTTTTATGGCTTTTTCCTTATGTAGTGCAGAAAGTCAAACGTTTGGCCAACAGTTTGACTTTCGGTTTTGACCATCAATTGGTCAGGTCAAAGTTCAATTGAACTTTGAAACGTGATTGTAATCATGATAGTTATAATCCTTCGTGATTATAGCCGCTGATTACCACGTTAGCTAGTTGTAGTGTCGAGTCTAAGTTTCGGTCAAAATGCGTTTTAGCACGCATTTTGCAACGGAACTACTTTAGGGTATCAAAACACTTTGTTTTGATACCAAATCAGCAGGTTAGACATGTTTTGACATGTCTAACTCGACACTATTAGTTTGTGCTTGTTCAGGGTCGTAAGGAAAGCGGTCTAAACAACCGCTTATACTTCCGAACCCGACCCGTTTGGTCGATCTTTTGGATCCGGCCAAGCTTGCTTAGTGATCATAGTTGCTTAGGGAATAAACACTAAGGTTATACCTTATGATCACCTAGGATTGGTTAGTCATTTGCTAGTTATCTTGTATGCCCATAGGAAATGACCAAAATGCCATTTTGAAGCTAAAATTCGTATTTTGCCTATGTGAACATATTTTTGACATATAATCTGATTTAGTAACATGTTTAGGGATAATTGGGCATGTAAGACTTGACATAGCACATAGATTACCATCCGAACATAGTTTTACGCTAACGACGCCTTATAGTAGCTTATGTTACCATAATGTGTCAAAACGGGTCAAAAGCACTTAGGTAGGCTTTCTAATCAGAATGTTGGGACTATTAAATCATACCATATGAGTTCAATTACTCATTTGATTTATAGAACATCATTCTATCCTATCTCCCGATTTAGGAGCCGATTTATTAACATAGTTACCTATACTAGGTGCCGGTTGATTCCGTGATACTTGGAGCTTAAATTGGTCTTATTCTCAAGACTAATTAGCAATCCCAAGTGAGTACATAGTTCCCCTCTTTTACCGTTTTCAAATACTTTGGGGTGATTCACATGTACATACGTGTTACTTTCATGCATTTCATGCTTTTATGACATAAACATGCTAGTTTCATCTTGTACACTTATAGTACATGCTTTCAATTGTGTTTTGCTATGTATGTCAAGCATGCTAGCACATTGATTTGTTACACATTTGTTGCATATGTTTACTTAGCATATGGAACACATTGTTTTACATGACATTTCTGCTAGGCATGTTTACTTAGCATTCCTAGTACATGGTTTTCACATGCTACATTGGTTATGACATTTGGTCTGTTTAATCGGGACAATAATACATTCATTAACATTGATCACGCCGCTCGGACTTATGTAATGGTACCATAGGAATTGACAACTCCCGTTTCCGACTTCCTGGGTTTGTTTGGAAGTTGGGAATGACAGAATCCAACTACATAACTTTAGATGAACCTTTAATTTGTTTAAAGGTTTGTCGCCACAGTCGCAAGGCTTGAATGTATGCGATTAACATTACTGCATAAATGTTTGTAATCATAAAGCATTGTTTTTCTGCAAAACATAACATTTGATTTAAACTTAGGTTTATTCAAAAACATTGTTTTGTACATTTTCTATGGGGTTGAGTAGCTTCTAGTTATTCACCATACATGACACAGTTTATACATTGACATCATCACATAGTTTAAGTAGATGATTTCCTACTTGCTATGCATTTCATTTGGTTATACATGAAACATTTCACACATGACATTGTACATGGTTTACACATATACATTTTTGACATGGAACAAGACATTTTGGTTGGTTATTGATAAGTGACTTATGTAACGGGGCTATGTGTTATATGATAAAAGCATGGTGGATACGCCGCTGGTACTTCCTATATATAAGTTGTCACACCCCCAAAATCCACCTGCGGAGTATCACCGCTTGGGAGCGTGACATGACCAGGATCAAGCCACCAATCATATTGAACATGTAATTAAGTAGTAATAGTTATCCATCAATACGAAAGGTATTTATCAAAACCAACATAGTTAAGTATAGCGGAAGCACAATGTAAAACCCAAACATAAACGTTATGTATGAAAAGTAATAAGTGTTTATTCACGAATCCAAATCCCACAACGACCTGCTCCTCCTTGTGCAAACTCCTTTAGTACCTAAGGTCCTGCAAGGCATGCAGCAGAGAGTCAACAACTAGTTGAGCGAGTTCACAGAAAGTAAGAGCGTAATAGTAAGTTCATGAGTATCAGGTGGCTCTACAGGGCCGATATAGGTCTCTATTGGTGGGGGCTTCCCATGTTATTAATCCACTAGACTATGCGTAACCATAAGTGTTCTTCACAACCGAGAACAGTAATACGTACAAGTATACGTAGGATTTACGTAAGTATCCTTCACAACCGAGGATAGGGTACGTGGGGGGTTTACGTAGGTTTTACGTAAGTGCCTGACACAACCGAGGCAGTAGTGAGTATCCATTCACGCAGGTTTTACGTGAGTATCCTTCACAACCGAGGATAGCGAGTAGCATAAGTATACGTAGGTTTTACGTATGTGTCCTGCACAACCGAGGACGATGGTATGGTAGTCCAGTAACAGTGTCCGTATGAATCTATTCAACCTTATCCGTATCAATCCCATTGCCAACACCCCGGGAATCCCATGCCTTGGTAAGAGTGTGAACTCACCTTGGTTTGCTCGGTATGATTAGTTACTCGTTTATCAGTTGATCAATCACGTCCTAACATGGTTACCAATAACAGTCAGTTCTACATGCACACAGACCACATCTTTCACGTACATTTAGTTCACAGATTCGTTGTTCACATAAAACACACTTATTGTATATGTAATACACACATGCATTTACTTAACCTGAATACGAATTTAGTGATTGATATTCAGTCATACTTAGCATACCCATCGATACATAACATATATGAATATGTGAATATTAATTCAACCAAGTTATCAATTCAACTAAGAATAAAACAACATACCCAATCGATATATGAATATATGAATATTCAATTCCACTAAGAATAAAAGAACAGTTCATGCACCAATATCAATATATGAATATTAATTCAACCACATGCCTACAATTCTTAATAACATGATTGATTGGCATTTAAGTATTAGTGGACCATTGCAATAGCCAATGGCCTTCATGGGGCCGCCCATCCCCACCAATCGGTGATCAGATCATGATATCACCCTTTTACAAAATGAATTCTTAGTCACCCAACTCCCTAGGACCCTTACTGACTTTGATTAATTTCTTTTGTGCAATCAGCTAAGCCGTCATTTTTATGAGTCGGTTCCTAGCAATTCGGCCGATCCCCACAGCCAATGATTCCCTTTGGCCGTCCCACACTACCAATCAAAATATACCACACACAAGACCCCTCCCTTGCAACCTACTAACTTTGATCAACTTTATTGTTGCAGCTTACCAAACGGTCATTAATAAATTATGATGACACCCACCATTTCTTTAATACACTCATTACATGTCAACATATATGTTGTTAAGGTGTGAGGTCCAATAGAAAAGAGAGGTTGCATGTGATACTAGTTTGAGGTTCAACAAAATTTGTTTGCTTTCAATCAACTCAATATTTAATATTCATGCCACACTTCTTGACAATTCATTATAATAACCTCATGACTTTGTCAGATCTCACATGCCCTTTTCTATTTCTATGTCAATGGCTTTGTATGATTACCAATACATATGAATTTCACAAGACCATAATACAACAATTACATTGGACCGATTTTTATAGCATTTATGTAGTGGACAAATGTTTACTATTATCATAATACCATTATCAAAGCACACAACAAATGGCCAACAACTGTTACATCACAGCCGATTAACAGTCACATGCATACTTCCCTCGATATCAGCCAACACATCCCATTCCATTGATCTAATGCCACGTTTATCTACACAACACCCTAATTTACATAATACCCTAGCCAATAATGATTTGTTTGAGATTATACACATTCATGCGATCACATATGTACAGAAATCAAACACATATTTCAATTCATGATTGTAGTTCTAGCACATATCCACTAACAAGAAACCCTATTCGATCACACCACAAAATTATCATCAAGAATATAAAAATCAGTACATGAAGAACACTAACCAGGAAATCGGATAACTAACTCGCACGAGGTTGGAAGGCTTCGAGTGTGAGTCTGCTGTCGAACAAAGAGGGAAGGAGAGAGAGGGAGCTAGGGTTTGTGTATTTTCTTGTGTTAAAAGGATAATGAGGGCTATACACCAACCCCCTTAGTGTTAAACGAAAATTATAAGGATCGGGCTCAGCTTGGGCTCCGGTTGTTCTATTTGGGCCGAGTACCATCATGTGCGATCGGTTAGGTCTCGTGCGACGAGGTTGATGTTGTGCGACCACGGTTAACTATATATATATATATACATACATTCACATCACATATATATCACATAGCATGATAAACGTAACATTCTGTTGAAACCAAGTACATTAACTAGTCACGTATGTTCAAATAAATTACATCAAAGCATAGCAAGGAGGTTCTAACATACGAGTTGTCACATTATCCCCAACTTGAAAGAAATTTCGTCCCGAAATTTGGTACGCACTCACCGAGGAAGCTAGGTAAGCTGTATCGTTTACTGGTTTTCCTGGGGTGTCACATCATCCCCCCGTTGATTTGGAATTTCGTCCCGAAATTCCGCAGTAGTAGCTTCAGTCTCAGTAGTGGTTGCGTTGTTCGTGAATAACTGGGGATACTTTTCTGTCATCATGTCTTCGCGTTCCCAGGTGTACTCTGGGCCACGTTTGGAGTTCCATCGTACTCGAACAAGAGGGATTCTCTTGTTTTTGAGGACCTTCACATCCCGGTCCGTGATTTCAACTGGTTCCTCGACGAACTGCAACCGCTCGTCGATAGTGAGTTCCTTAAAAGGAATGATAAGGGTCTCATCTGACAGGCACTTCTTCAGATTCGACACGTGAAAGATGTTGTGAACTGCACCGAGTTCAGCTGGTAGGTTCAACTTGTAGGCCACTTTGCCGATTTTCTCAATGATTTCGAACGGTCCGACGTACCGCGGATTTAGTTTGCCCCGTTTGCCAAAACGAACCACACCCTTCCAGGGTGAGACTTTTAGTAAAACCCGGTCCCCGACCTGAAATTCCAATGGCTTTCTACGCTTATCCGCGTAGGCTTTCTGACGGTCGCGTGCTGCCGCCATGCGTTGTCGTATTTGTGCAATCTTTTCTGTGGCGTCCACTACAATCTCTGGACCCGTAATCTGACTATCCCCCACCTCTGCCCAACAGAGAGGTGACCGGCATTTACGTCCGTACAATGCCTCGAATGGAGCGGCTTGTATGCTGGTGTGATAACTGTTATTATATGAGAACTCCACTAAAGGGAGGTGCTTTTCCCAGCCGTTGCCGAAATCAATAACGCATGCCCGAAGCATGTCTTCGAGAGTTTGGATCGTTCGCTCAGACTGCCCATCCGTCTGAGGATGATATGCTGTGCTCATGTCTAACCGTGAGCCGAAAGATTTGTGCATCGCTTGCCATAGTTCTGATGTGAATCGTGCATCCCGATCCGAAATGATGGAAGTGGGCACCCCGTGCCTCGAAACAACTTCTTTGAGGTAGATGTCTGCGAGAGTGGAGAACTTATCCGTTTCCTTTATAGCTAGGAAGTGTGCAGACTTGGTGAGTCGATCCACGATCACCCATATGGTATCATTCCCCCGTTGCGATCTAGGTAGGCCTGTAACGAAATCCATGGAAATTTCTTCCCATTTCCATTGCGGTACCGTGGGTTGCTGAAGTAGACCCGCTGGTTTCTGATATTCAACCTTGACTCTCGCACAGGTCAAGCACTTGCTGACATAGGTAGCGATGTGGGCCTTCATGCTAGGCCACCAATAAGTAGTTCTGATGTCGTGGTACATTTTATCCGACCCTGGATGTATCGAATAGCGAGACTTGTGAGCTTCATCCATTACAAGTTCGCGTAGGCCGCCATAAAGTGGGACCCAAATACGCCCCGTTACATAGTAAGCGCCGTCTGCCTTCTGTTCCATTCGTTGTCGTGAGCCGCGTAAGGCTTCAGCTTTGACATTTTCGGGTTTCAATGCTTCTACCTGAGCATCTCGTATCTGTGCAGGAAGGCTAGACTGAACCGTAAGCTGTGGCGCTCGCACGCGCCGAGGTAAAGTGTCTTTCCGACTGAGGGCGTCAGCCACCACATTGGCTTTGCCTGGATGGTACTTGATGGTGCATTCGTAATCATTAAGTAGTTCGACCCATCGCCGTTGACGCATGTTCAAATCCTTCTGCTTAAGAATATGCTCGAGACTCCTGTGATCAGTGTAAATCGTGCACCTGGTACCGTACAGGTAGTGTCGCCATATCTTAAGCGCGAAAACAACAGCTCCCAGCTCTAAATCGTGCGTCGTGTAGTTCCGTTCGTGAATCTTAAGTTGGCGCGAGTCGTAAGCAATAACCTTATCGCGCTGCATTAACACACATCCAAGACCCTGAATGGACGCATCACAATAAACCACGAAGTCGTCCGTGCCCTCTGGCAAAGAGAGGATAGGTGCACTGCAAAGTCTATCCTTTAAGTGCTGGAAAGCAGTCTCCTGGGGCTCTCCCCAGCGATAGGTGACACCCTTCTGTGTCAGTAGCGTAAGCGGCTGAGCAATCTTTGAAAAGTCTTTAATAAACCGTCTGTAGTAACCCGCCAAACCCAAAAATTGGCGTATTTCCGTTGGCGTACGTGGTGCAGGCCAGTTTCTGATCGAATCTACCTTGGATGGATCGACATGGATCCCATCCTTGTTCACTACGTGGCCTAGAAAGTGGACTTCACGAAGCCAGAAGTCGCATTTCGAAAACTTAGCGTACAGCTGTTCCTTCCGTAGGAGTTCCAAAATAAGGCGTAGGTGCTGCTCGTGCTCCTCCTGACTCTTGGAGTAGATCAGAATGTCGTCGATGAAGACAATGACGAACTTGTCAAGATAGGGTTTGCACACCCTGTTCATAAGGTCCATAAATACGGCAGGCGCGTTCGTAAACCCGAACGGCATGACAAGAAACTCGTAGTGACCGTAGCGAGTTCTGAATGCAGTTTTGGAGACGTCCTCATCCCGGACTCTCAGCTGATGATACCCTGACCTTAGATCAATCTTGGAATAGTAACTCGACCCTTGCAACTGGTCGAATAAGTCGTCAATACGAGGAAGAGGATAGCGGTTCTTCACTGTAACCTTGTTCAGTTCGCGATAATCAATGCACATTCTGAAAGTGCCATCCTTCTTTTTCACGAATAGTACTGGTGCTCCCCAAGGCGAAGAGCTTGGACGAATAAAGCCCTTATCCAAGAGCTCTTGTAGTTGATTTGAGAGTTCTCCCAGTTCGGTTGAAGCTAAACGACACGGTGCTCGAGCTATGGGTGCTGCTCCTGGAGCGAGCTCGATTTGAAATTCGACCTGACGATGAGGCAGTAGACCAGGTAAATCTTTAGGAAACGCCTGAGGAAAGTCGCGTACAACTGGATGGTCTTCCAACTTCTTTTCTTTCGCTGATGCGTCAGTAACGAGAGCCAAAATTCCGGTGTGGCCCTTCCGCAAACATTTCTGAGCCTTCAAGAAAGAGGTGATGCCAACTACAACACCACTCTTGTCGCCTTGAACTTCGAGAGGTTCTTGACCAGAATGAGGAATGCGAACAATCTTTTCTTTGCATAGGGTTTCTGCTTGCTGTTGCTGCTGGTGATTCCGATTTGCAGGCCGTGGGCTCCTGAATCCTTAGCTCCATGGCCCATCTTGAGACACTTCTGGCAACGTCCCTCGTTGCACTAGCCACCGTGGTGTCTGTTGCATTAGTTACACGTTGGGTGAATTCCCCGATATCCACCCTGCCCATGACCGCCAGAAGTTGGCTGACTCGGCTCTGGTGATCACTATTCTTGCGTTGCTGCTGTGCTTGAGACCGAACGGTAGCTGAACCCTTGCTGGAATACCCATCCCATTTCCGCTCGTTGTCACTAGGAGTAGCGGGAGTAGCAGTAGTGGTAGCGGTGGTAATAGCGCTGATACAACTAGGCAGCATGTTCTGTTCCACTGCCCGATCCGTGAAGCGGTGAGCAAGACACTGAATGTCTTGGATAGTGTCGAGGTTAGCCGATGTAGCATGGCTCTGAATCTCTGAGACTAGACCCTTGAGGTACAATTCGATACGCTTGCTTGGAGGGTCCACCATGGTTGGACACAAGATAGCCAGTTCGTTCGATCGCTTCGTGTAAGCTTCTATCTCTGACCCCGTCATCTTCAGATGATAAAACTCATTTTCCAGCTTTTGAATGTCGTCACGTGTGTAGTATTCCCTCTTAATAAGTTCCTTGAAATCGTTCCAGGGTGTGGCGTTAGCAGCTGCCAACCCTAAGATCTGAACTTGGGCGTTCCACCAAGTTAGTGTTATTCCTTCTAGCGTGCCAGTGGCGTATTTCACCCTGCGAGCCTCAGGGCATTCACACATCTCGAACACAAATTCGAGCTTTTCAAACCAGTGGAGGAGTCCCACTGCCCCCTCTGTGCCGCTGAAAGTACTTGGACGACAGTCCATAAAGTTCTTGAAAGTGTAGACAGGTTGTTGCGCGTGTTGACCTATTGTGTATGAATAGGACGAGATTAAATACGAGAGTAAATGCAGGATCTAAGGATCCTAGTGTGAATCTATACTGCAAGGTATACTACCTGCTTGAGCAGCTGCAAGTGCCGCAGCAACTTGAGCTTGAACGAGAGCCTCTAGCTGGGCTTGAGTCATGTTAATCCGTCCAGACATGATCTTCATTGTAAAAGCAGCGTAAGTAAGAATGGTTCGCGAGTAGGGCGATGACAGAAAAGCGTAAGCACGTAGGTATTCTCATGTAATAGTATCATGTGTATCTAAGTGTACTACGAGCAAAGTTCTATACGTTTCTAGCAAGCAGGTAACAAACATAAACCATATTACCTAGGATGTCGAGTCTTGCACGTGGAGCGAAGCGTCGTTGTGGATCGTTGAGAGCACTATTCTGGTTATAGTCTGGTTTTAATAAAAACGTTTTCCCCATATTAAAACCAAGTTCTCTATAACCAATGGCTCTGATACCAATCTGTCACACCCCCAAAATCCACCTGCGGAGTATCACCGCTTGGGAGCGTGACATGACCAGGATCAAGCCACCAATCATATTGAACATGTAATTAAGTAGTAATAGTTATCCATCAATACGAAAGGTATTTATCAAAACCAACATAGTTAAGTATAGCGGAAGCACAATGTAAAACCCAAACATAAACGTTAATGTATGAAAAGTAATAAGTGTTTATTCACGAATCCAAATCCCACAACGACCTGCTCCTCCTTGTGCAAACTCCTTTAGTACCTAAGGTCCTGCAAGGCATGCAGCAGAGAGTCAACAACTAGTTGAGCGAGTTCACGGAAAGTAAGAGCGTAATAGTAAGTTCATGAGTATCAGGTGGCTCTACAGGGCCGATATAGGTCTCTATTGGTGGGGGCTTCCCATGTTATTAATCCACTAGACTATGCGTAACCATAAGTGTTCTTCACAACCGAGAACAGTAATACGTACAAGTTTACGTAGGATTTACGTAAGTATCCTTCACAACCGAGGATAGGGTACGTGGGGGTTTACGTAGGTTTTACGTAAGTGCCTGACACAACCGAGGCAGTAGTGAGTATCCGTTCACGCAGGTTTTACGTGAGTATCCTTCACAACCGAGGATAGCGAGTAGCATAAGTATACGTAGGTTTTACGTATGTGTCCTGCACAACCGAGGACGATGGTATGGTAGTCTAGTAACAGTGTCCGTATGAATCTATTCAACCTTATCCGTATCAATCCCATTCCCAACACCCCGGGAATCCCATGCCTTGGTAAGAGTGTGAACTCACCTTGGTTTGCTCGGTATGATTAGTTACTCGTTTATCAGTTGATCAATCACGTCCTAACATGGTTACCAATAACAGTCAGTTCTACATGCACACAGACCACATCTTTAACGTACATTTAGTTCACAGATTCGTTGTTCACATAAAACACACTTATTGTATATGTATTACACACATGCATTTACTTAACCTGAATACGAATTTAGTGATTGATATTCAGTCATACTTAGCATACCCATCGATACATAACATATATGAATATGTGAATATTAATTCAACCAAGT
Organism: Helianthus annuus; assembly: GCF_002127325.2. Classification (NCBI taxonomy): domain Eukaryota; kingdom Viridiplantae; phylum Streptophyta; class Magnoliopsida; order Asterales; family Asteraceae; genus Helianthus; species Helianthus annuus. Next base: position 76,588,750 of record NC_035441.2, read on the forward strand.
TATCAATTCAACTAAGAATAAAACAACATACCCAATCGATATATGAATATATGAATATTCAATTCCACTAAGAATAAAAGAACAGTTCATGCACCAATATCAATATATGAATATTAATTCAACCACATGCCTACAATTCTTAATAATATGATTGATTGGCATTTAAGTATTAGTGGACCATTGCAATAGCCAATGGCCTTCATGGGGCCGCCCATCCCCACCAATCGGTGATCAGATCATGATATCACCCTTTTACAAAATGAATTCTTAGTCACCCAACTCCCTAGGACCCTTACTGACTTTGATTAATTTCTTTTGTGCAATCAGCTAAGCCGCCATTTTTATGAGTCGGTTCCTAGCAATTCGGCCGATCCCCACAGCCAATGATTCCCTTTGGCCGTCCCACACTACCAATCAAAATATACCACACACAAGACCCCTCCCTTGCAACCTACTAACTTTGATCAACTTTATTGTTGCAGCTTACCAAACGGTCATTAATAAATTATGATGACACCCACCATTTCTTTAATACACTCATTACATGTCAACATATATGTTGTTAAGGTGTGAGGTCCAATAGAAAAGAGAGGTTGCATGTGATACTAGTTTGAGGTTCAACAAAATTTGTTTGCTTTCAATCAACTCAATATTTAATATTCATGCCACACTTCTTGACAATTCATTATAATAACCTCATGACTTTGTCAGATCTCACATGCCCTTTTCTATTTCTATGTCAATGGCTTTGTATGATTACCAATACATATGAATTTCACAAGACCATAATACAACAATTACATTGGACCGATTTTTATAGCATTTATGTAGTGGACAAATGTTTACTATTATCATAATACCATTATCAAAGCACACAACAAATGGCCAACAACTGTTACATCACAGCCGATTAACAGTCACATGCATACTTCCCTCGATATCAGCCAACACATCCCATTCCGTTGATCTAATGCCACGTTTATCTACACAACACCCTAATTTACATAATACCCTAGCCAATAATGATTTGTTTGAGATTATACACATTCATGCGATCACATATGTACAGAAATCAAACACATATTTCAATTCATGATTGTAGTTCTAGCACATATCCACTAACAAGAAACCCTATTCGATCACACCACAAAATTATCATCAAGAATATAAAAATCAGTACATGAAGAACACTAACCAGGAAATCGGATAACTAACTCGCACGAGGTTGGAAGGCTTCGAGTGTGAGTCTGCTGTCGAACAAAGAGGGAAGGAGAGAGAGGGAGCTAGGGTTTGTGTATTTTCTTGTGTTAAAAGGATAATGAGGGCTATACACCAACCCCCTTAGTGTTAAACGAAAATTATAAGGATCGGGCTCAGCTTGGGCTCCGGTTGTTCTATTTGGGCCGAGTACCATCATGTGCGATCGGTTAGGTCTCGTGCGACGAGGTTGATGTTGTGCGACCACGGTTAACTATATATATATATACATACATTCACATCACATATATATCACATAGCATGATAAACGTAACATTCTGTTGAAACCAAGTATATTAACTAGTCACGTATGTTCAAATAAATTACATCAAAGCATAGCAAGGAGGTTCTAACATACGAGTTGTCACATAAGTGCTTTTATTTTTTTTGGGTAAAGGGTTACCCCGGTGATTCTAATAAAACAACCACAATTAAGTACAAGTAGTGAGGATGATCCACACTAGTTCATATACGGGACATGCCCCATATATGTAAACCACTAGAAACAACATACCAATGACACCATAAAACCTAGTCTACTTTACATCATGAAAAAATGATAAGTAGACAAACAAAAAGAAACCAACAAGCAACTTTATCCTCCATCATCAAAAACGAAGTTGCACCGGAACAACATCCCCATGACACGAACCAAAAACTGACTAGCCATTTGAGAACTTTGTGGAAGAGGTGCTTGCCCTTGCTGTTGAAAACAAAGGATGTGTACCCGACGTCATAAATTCATTTGTTTCATTATAGACTTCCACAACCTCCTCATCATCCGAATCACCTATATCATCCCTCAACCCCTTACCCGTTTGACGGGCCGAACCCTGCTCCTCCCTTAGAACATCAAACGGGTTCTGGGACTCTACACTAGTCGACGGATCCGACTTTTTTACCCCTCCATTCGATTTGAACCCAACCGGCCTGTACTCAAATTTCGGCTTAGCTTTGTTAACATGAAAACCAGATCTCCTAGCCGCTTTTTTACCATCCACATCCATAAAACCATCTGCATCCACTTCTGGAGTCTTCACCGGACCACGAGATTGCTTACCAACGTTTTGTTTCAGGGGTTTAGGAACAACCTTAGGAGATTTCCTAGGCTGTTTCGGGCAAGACTCATCAGCATGACCAAAGACCTTACAATGGTCACACCTATATGGACTCCATTCATATTCCACATTCATCTTCACTTTAAAAAAACCCTCACCTTCAAGCTCATGCACCGCAATAACTATTTCCTCTTTGAAGGCATTCTCGGCTGAAATTTCGATCAAGGCTCTAGCATAACTGCTCCTACCCCAAGCATCCGTGCACATTGAGGTGGTATACGAATCCAACAATTTCGGCTCACCAATAGCCGTAGCAATCATACTCAAACCATCTTCCGTATAGGCAACTATAGGAACATCATGAATTTTAACCCATACTAGAATCTTTTTAACTTCCTTCTTCTCTAGTCTCGCAGTAGGCGACCACACACTAAGGAAGAGAGGTTGAGAACGAATAATCCAGGGTCCCTCTTTGAGAACATTCAACATACCTTCTTTGTCCGCAAATTTGAAAAAGAAAAACCCGTTTGCATTCATCATAGACTTTTGCAAACCAAACTTCTTCCAATTGTTTTTCACAAAATACTCAACCACCGGATAAGCCACACGATCCCCCAAGAAATACCCATACAATGTATTTGCTAACCTGTCTTGAATTATTTTAACAGATTCCCGGGGGAGCACCACATCACAGCCATCTTGCAACACCGGACTCGCAAGAGTTCTGAAGTTGACATGCTTGGTCTTGGCTGCCACAACCGACTCAGCATAAGACCTAGGTTTCAATGCACTTCCCATGTCAGTTCGGACCTGACAACTTGCCTTATCTTCCTTGTTTTCCGAAGCCCTCATGTTTGGCTGCTCATTTACCGCAGGAACCTGAACCGTAGACTTGAACAATTCACCAATGATGTTGATTTTCCTAGGTTCCGTTTGAGAAGTCTGAACACTACCCCGACGTGGCAGCCATTTATTACCCTCAACATCCATAACACGGCTGTCTAGTGTTTCAAAAGAAAATAATGACTTAGTACGATCATCTTGAGGAGGCATACCATCGGTTTTACCTTCATCCATGGAAACCCTAATCTGAAAACAAGCAGATTTGAACTACAAACCAGCCGACAACAAGCAAGTTCTGGATACAACTCCAAAAAGCAACGTAAACAGAACCTTAAACTCGGAAATCTGACCTCTACGAACAAAAGAGGCCGAAACCCTAGCAGAATAGGTATGACGGCTGAACCAGAAAAAAAGTAACCTGCGAAACCCTAGCAACCGCCAACACAAAATCTTTCAAGCGCAGATGAATCAGCAACGAACTATACAGCAACCCTTGTACATGCAACGAACGAATCTCTCTTTGTATACCCAAAACCAGATTATCAACAACCCGAAAAAGAAAACAGCCAAGTGAATAGAAGAAAACCGTAACCCTACTCTCTAAAAAACGAATCAAGGAATGATAATATTGAATTGTAATGGTAAATCAGAAATCATGAGACTCTAATCACACGAACAATACCTATGATCATCCAGGAACACGATTTTTGGATCAGGTTAGAGAGGGGGCGTTTTTCTCTATCAGAGAGAGAGAAAACTAGGGTTTTGCGGCTTGTTTGATATAATCTTAAGTGCTTTTATTGTATTATGCATTGTTGCGTTATATGAATCACTTGGGCAAGACATGAAACATTTTATACAAGAACAAGACATTGTTTTACAAAGTACACATTTTATCCAAATTCATTTTCACTTGGTTATTCATTTAACCATGCATTATCATTTCATCATCATTTGATTTTCATTGATTTTCACATAGTTTTACAAAGGTAAACATTTTACAAGGTTCATGACTACATTTTATTAAACACTTCTTTCAAATACAAGTCATGAATCTGCATAAACAAAACCTATGTATCTCACAGGCATTTTTATGCTGATGTACCTATTTTTACATGTGTTTCAGGTACTAATGCATGATGATGCTTGTGCTTCACTTAGACGGACTCGGGCCTTAGTGACTTAAAAGACAGTTATTATGTTAGTTTAGTTTGAACTCAAAGACAATGTAACTTTAATTTTTAATAATACATAACTTTAAATGCCATGGTTGTTGAAACAATAATTCTGTCGCCACTCACCTCCCCGGCGTTTCCGCCGCGGTTTGTTGTTTTACGCGGCCGGGGTGTGACAACGTACATTAGCACACAGTAAATCACGCATGGTTACACTGAATGCTCTTATCATAAAAACATGGCATGACATGTATCAGTACTTAATTTCTCATGCAAGACCCTATCCACTATGATTATCACAAATCAACACATCATCAGGTGAATGTTCTAACCATTCCAGACAAGTCAGATTTTCCGTGTATAGTCAGTATCGTTTTCATGCAACAGTTAATATTCATAAACACAACATCCCATTTTTATCAAGTATTCACATAGTGAGGTTGATCCAACAAGACATGAGGCCCGACTGATGTGTGTGTGACCCAAAGTGAAGGTCCGGCCCAACTACTTCCCACTATTATTGAAATCCTTTATGTCAAGCACATCATGGTTGTATAACGATTTACACGATCACAAGACTAATCATCAAAATCCTATTATCATGCCAAAAACTAACACATATATATCATCATGCAAGCCTACTGTTCAGATTGGTTACACAATTGTACATCCCGACGAAAGACCCAACTTTCGTCGTCTACATTCATGGCGAAACCTCCTTATGTTTCGTCGACTACACTCATGGCCAAACATCCATATGTTTCGTCGACCACACTCATGGCGAAACATCTATATGTTTCGTTGCACTGATGTTTGGCGAAACATCCATATGTTTCGTCGCACCAACAGCAGTTGCAGGTTTTTGATTCGTTTCCTTGAGACCAATCTAATGCGTTTGGCAACCATTATATGCAATCAGGTTCATCAACAATACCAATTAATCTCATCGATCATCAGTTAACAGTTGCCCTACTTCTAGCATACAATCCCAAGCATTAGTAATCGAAAACACATATCCCAGAACTATCAGAACTATCGGCCCTTAGCATCCATCCGTTTCATCTAAACAAAGTCACAACTTACACAATGATTTCTATGAACACAATACATCAGAACTCTTATTAACATATAACCCTACACAATCATCATGCAAAAGACTCTACATTCAAGCAACCCTAACACAAATCTCCCTGTAAGAACATGATCAAATATCCACATATATCGCTCATTAGATAATCACACAAAGGCAAACACTAACCTGATAATAAGATAGAACTGAGAGATGCCCGGAATATGAGAGCTTCGAGAGGAGGGGTTAGGTTCGTCACACACGAACTGCCGTCGAGGTATAGTGGGAGGATGAAAGGAACTAGGGTTTGTTGTGTTTCCCAAAAATCACAACATAAACTACATATCTCACATGTATGCGCACAATAGGAGGATTGGGCTTGGGCCTGTTGGGTTCGATTAGCAGGTGTGCATATGGGCCAAGCACCAAGACACAATAGGTGTGATTTTGGGTTGGGGATCGGGTGTGCGATTCAAGAGTTTGTGCGACCGAACCAACATAATGCATACTATTTAACCATTCACATCTTTTGCAAATAAGTTCGCACAACTACACCTAACCAATTATATAAGATTCAGATAACATACAAGATAACATACAAGGCAAGACTAAGAGTCGGTATATGGAAAGGATTCCGGAATTTACGAGTTGTCACATCATCCCCAACTCGAAAGAAATTCCGTCCCGAAATTTGATAAGTAATCCAAGGAAAGTAATCCAAAGCAGCAAGATATTAACTCAGGATGACTGTGGATTTTCCGCGGGTACCACATCATTCCCAACTTGAAAGGGAATTTCGTCCCGAAATTCACAAATGATATCAGAGGTTGATTCAACCGTTTGGACAACTGAGGATACCAGAACTTATTCCGATCATTGCGTTCCTATGTGAACTCCGGTTCACGTTTTGAGTTCCCACGAACCCTCACGATTGTAATACGACTATGCTAACGAATCTTGACTTCCTGGTCCATGCTTTCGATAGATCCCCCGATAACTGTAACTTGTCGTTATCCTTAGCCTCTCGTAGAGGTACCACAAGTGTTTCATCGAACAGTCACTACCTTAGGTACGAGGCATAAGTATCATCGCAAAAGTTATCCAATTCGTCAGATAGCTTGAGTTTATGAGCCATGTCGCCGATTCGTTCCAGAAATCTGAATGTCCCAACGCATCGTAAGCTAAGCTTGCCATGTTTTCTATAGTGTACCGCACCCTCCCAGGGTGAGACTTTCGATTATGTCACGTTCGTCTTCAGCGAACTCCCAGTGTTTCCTAAGCCCATCAGCTTTCCTGATAGTCACGCGTTGCCGCCAAACGACTCTCGATACAAATAACCTTCCCAAGAGTCCCGAGTACAATCCTGGACCCGTAATTAGTCCAACAAGAAGATTGATATTATCATCTATGGAATGCCCCAAACAGAGCTGTCTGAATACTAGAATAGTAACGGCCGCAGTAGAACTCAACCAAAGGTAAGTATCCCTCAAATATCACTAAAGTCAATCACACACGTGCTCGCAGCATGTTTTCGAGTGTCAGGACGGTTCGTTCACTATGTCCGTCTGTCCTATGGTGATAAGCAATGGATCAGAATGGATCAAAATCAGAGGTAACAGGAGTTAGCATCTCGTGCCTAAAAACCGCCTCTCTCAGAGGAGCGTTCACAAGCTGTGAAGACCCGTTAGTTTCCTTGATTGCAAGCAAATGTGCTGGTAACGTGAGGCAATCAACAATCACCCAGGTGATGTCGTTTCCGTTTTGCACTTTAGGTAAATCAGAGACAAAAATCCATGACTGTCTGTTCCAATCTCCGAATGGGTGTTTCTGATCACTGACACAGACCAGAAGGTTGCTGATGTTCTACCTTGACTTTAGCACAAGTCAAACGTTATTCACCTGCATTGCCAGATGGGCCTTCATGCCCGATCACCAGTTTGAGATTTATAGATCCTAATATCTTCCATCAAACCCAGACGACTAGAATATCAAGGCCGGTGTGCTTGCTCACAAAAATTCCCTATAGTTGCCGTATAATGAGATCCACATTCTTTCCATGGGGTAGCGAATATCATCCGACCTGCCAAAGGTTGCTTCTCCATGCCCCGCATGGGTTCAACTTGAAATTATCTTCCTTCAGTTCTCCAATTTGAACAGAGCGAGTCTGATCAGGTAGGTTAGAGTCGATAGTAAGTCACAATGCTCCTACGCTTTTAGGTTCCGCAGTTGAAGTCATTCAAAGGTTCCATCCAGCGATGCCATCACATGTGTAGCTTTTTCCAAAACCAGGGTATACGGGAGGCCCTTGTGATCGCTCTAAGTAGTGCATTCGGTACCGCCCAAGTGATGCCTCCAACTTAGATCCAAAGACCACGGTTTCGACCTCAGGTGTATCGTGCAGTTCCTCTTTGTAACTCCATTACGTAAGTCATCACTCTCTCGTGTTGCATCGGTGTGTAACTGGGACTCTGATTCGGAGCATCATGGTATACCACTAGATCACCCGTACCCTTAGGTAGATGCTCAGTGCATTACAGTGTTGGGATTCGAAAGCTGAGAAGACGTCCTCCTGTTTTGTCTTCCACAAACACAACACCCTGCTGTACTAAGGAAGTTTAAGCTACGCGATTTTTGAAAATCCGGTGATGAATCTGCGATAGTATCTAGTGAGACCAAGAAATTGCTATATCCTCGAAGGGATCTTTGGTGTCGATCAGTTTCTAACAAAATGGATCCTAGCGAGATCCACGTGTATTCCCTCTTCGTTGTTTATATGACCAAAAATGTACCTCTCGAATCCAGAAGTTACTTTTAACAAGACTTCACGCGGAGTGGCTCCTCCCTCAGAAGCTTTAAAATAGGATACATATACCACTCATGGTGTTCCTTTCTCCTGGTAATGATTCAAAACGTCATCAACAAACAGGTCGATTCTTGTGGTCCAAAAAGCTGCTGGTGTGTTGATCAACTCAATGATCATGGTGTACAAAGTTGCAATTGCCACATCGAGTTCTATATGTCGTTCTAAGAACATTCTCCCCTTGGACTTCCATCTGATGATAGTTCGTTTGTTAATCAATCTTTAAATAGGAGCTTGACCCTCACAATTGGTCAAGAGGTTGTCAATACAAGGTCGAGGGAAACGGTTCTTAGCTGTCACCTTGCTGAGTTCTGGATATTCGGTACACATACGAAAAGGCTTCTCTTCATGGGTATAACTGGGGCTCCTTAAAGTGAGAACAAAATTCCTGTCCGACAGTTCCTGTGGTTGATTAAACAGCTCTTGCAACCCTCCTGGTGCAAGACGGTAAGAAGTACGAGTAATTAGGGCTGCATCTGGCGCGAGATCAACCGAGATTCTTCTCTGCAGTTGTGGAAGTTGACCGGTAAATTCTACAGGTAGAACATCGAGAGAAATCACGGGCAGTTGGTGGATCCTCGATCCTCTTTTCCCTAACCGTAACATCAGTATAGTTGCTAACGTAGCAGGGTAACCTTCTGTAGATACTCCTAGGCCTTCATTGCTGAAATGATGCTAACCTTTATGTCATGCTGACACTTTAGAACAGACGACGGTTCCCCACTAAGAAGGAGGATACGCAAAATTTTCTTATTACAGGGTATATCTGCACAATGTCTGAATAACCAATTCATACAAACTACTGCATTGAAACTACTAAGGATAGCAGAAGGAAGGTCGATGTCGAACACTTGTCCCACAAGGTCGAGTTTGCATCCCAACGATCATATGAGGGTTCCATTGTGTTGCCATCAGACGATTCCACAACAGGTTGGGTTTCAAGAAATATCAGGGTTAGACAGGACAGAGACGAAGCGTTTAACTAATCATGCTAGCCACCATGTTGCTAAATTCCTGGCGTCGCCCACGCCAATCCTAAATGCCCTTCCATGAGTATCATTTCCAGTGTCGTTGTTATCTTTACGAGGATTTCTAGCACTGACGTCGTATCCTTGGTTGTAGTCGTCTTGATTTAACCATGTCCATTCCATGTTGTTGACACCTACATTTCCATACTGTTGGTTACAATTACAAGTATCTTGATGTTGGCGTGACTGTTACCTCTAACGTCATTGCCTGACACGGAGTCCTATGATCTTTCACCGACAAAGTCCATCTTGTCACATGTTCGTGCCACATCCTAAGGCGCTACTCATTGTGCTGGCCGTTACATATTTCCGTACCATGGTCAATTGTCATCGTTTATGTCCCGACTAATTCGTAGGTGTTTGCTCCCATGAGCCGCTGACTAGGGTTCGATTTCGATTGAAGCCAATTTGCTGGTGTTCGTTGCTAGTAACCCAGGCCGTTCCAATACTGAAGTCGGTGAGATACTATGATTATCCTCTTGCCTCTTGGTCTTGCAAGTTGGTCGAGTAACACACAGTACGTTGCTAGGGTGTTGCAGAAATGATCGCACTTACGGAACCTAAGGCGTCAATACACAGAGTTCCAACCAATGAAAAGGAGTGAGAAAATATCGACCAATCATTCGACGCTGCAACTTCCAACTCAGGGATGTTCGTACAAGCACCTAACATTCTACACAGTTCGCTAGGCGTTCAGATGGGTGTTCAGGTAATACTCGATAGAATTGAGATTCGTAAGGATTCAGAGAGGAATGAAAAGATCACGTTCAAGTAGGAGACAATTACTGCTGCGACTCCTATAGACTGTTGTGTTTCACATCAATCAAATAACAGAACGGAACTCCTTTTTCACTTATTAAGCCTCACTGGGACTCGCATGCACCCCACATTATTATTATGTGTGCACCCATAATAATATTGTGATTTGCATGCTCATCTCTTTTTTTTTTTTTTGGTAAAGGGTTACCCCGGTGATTCTATATATTCACAAACCAAAAAAACAAGTAGTGTAGAATGCCTACACTAGTTCAATCATGAGACATGCCCCATGAAAGTAAAACAAGGATCAACAAGAAACAATCCAACAGAAAAACAAAGAAAACACAACTAGACTAATATCTAGAACGAAAATCGAAAACTAATCAGCCGCCATCATCTTCATCATGCTTCCCACGAATCTCCCACTCTTCGAGAAGTCTCCGCACACTTGAGGTGTTCCTTAATTTGGCTCCCATCAGCTTGTATCGGACTGTATTTAAAATAATCTCACTAATTTTCTCCGGAGGTCTCAACTGATTCTTAAAAGTTCTAGCATTTCTTTCTTGCCAAATAAAGTACACAGCAGCCGCAACCAGAATTTTGGCAATATAGTTCCTAGCCGATTTAGACCGAACCCGAGCCAGCAACCAATCCACTATCTCTTGCCATTTGGGACTAACATCTCCCATGTTTACCTTGTTTCGAATTTTATACCACACTTGAGCCAAATAATTGCATTCAAAAAACAAATGCGGATGAGAGTCATAATTCTGGTAACACAACATGCAACACATCATATTCATGTTCTTCCTCCGCGATAGATCCCACTTTAGAATTTTATCTTGAGTCAAAAGCTTACCTTTAAGGACCAGCCACATCAAAAAACCATGACGGGGGATAGACTGCGCAAACCAAACAATCCTACACCAATTTACTTCCGGAGCCGTGTACCGAACCGAGTGCCACACGCAAGAAGAGGAGAACTCCATAGTCTCGCTGCCATCTCTCCATAGTAATCTATCTTGTTTCATTGGGGTTAGCTGAACCTGATCTAACTGAATGAGAACCAGAAAAAGATCTTTCCAAGCCAAAGGCCACGCCCAAGAACCATTCGAGTAGATGTTAGCCACAGAATCATCTAGTTTAAAATCTGCATCGGTAATAGATCTCGGCGAAATAAAATCCCCAAGCGGCCCTATATCACTCCAGTAATCAAACCAAGCCGAAGTGTTAGCGCCATTACCTAAATCCGACCATAAATGATTTCTAATAAGAGGCCGCAATTGCACAAGCTTTCTCCAAGACCAACAACAATTAGCTGGGGATTTGCACATCCAGAAGCTCTTGCCTTTCAACCTGTAACTATGCACCCAATCCACCCATAAAGAGTCCCTTTTAGAAACAATGCTCCAAATATGATAAGACATAAGAGCCTTGTTCATATCCCCTATACGTCTAATTCCCAACCCTCCTTCATACTTCGGAGTACAAACGGTCTTCCAAGAAACTTTTGATTTACCTTTAGAATACGAACTATCTTGAGACCATAGGAAATTACGCATACAAGCTTCAAGCTCGAGAACAATACGACTCGGCAACATAAAAACAGATGACCAATAAATGTGTATAGCTGAGAGAACAGAAGTTATAAGCTGTAGCCTACCCGCAAACGAAAGCAACTTGTTCCTCCAATGAGTAATACGTTTTTGAAGCCTATCCACAAGCACTCGACAGTCGCTATAACCGAGCCTAGAAGAAATCAAGGGCACTCCCAGATATTTTACAGGCAGATTACCTTCGACGAAAGGCATAAGCTCCAAAATAGCATTTTTTACATGGCCATTGACATTACAAAAGAATATCGTACTCTTTTGGTTACTCGACTGTAATCCCGACATCTTAGTAAATTTAGAAAGAGATGACATTATACACCTGGCCGAATTAACTTCTCCTCTAGCAAAAAGGAACAGATCGTCCGCAAAACAAAGATTAATAATCTGCTGTTTTTCGCATTTATTATGAAACTTAAACGACGAATCAATACGAACAGCATGGTGAAGAATACCCGTCAAAACCTCCATAACTAAGGTAAAAAGATAAGGGGAGATTGGATCCCCTTGCCGTAAACCTCGTTTACCTTGAAAGAAGCCATGCACAGAACCATTGACACACATAGAAAAAGAGGCAGTCGAGACACAAACCATTATCCAAGCAATCATCTTGTCATTAAACCCAAAGCCAAGCAAAGCACTTTTCAGAAATCTCCAGTCAACAGTGTCATAGGCTTTCTGAATATCCACTTTAAATGCACACCTAGGAGGACCCACATTTCGATGATAATTATGCATTAGCTCTTGCGTCAACAGAATGTTATCCGAAATTCGCCTCCCTGGAACAAAAGCCGATTGATTTATACTAACGATATCATTCAGCGCCCCCTTAATTCTATCCGCAACGATTTTACTGATACATTTGTATAGCACATTACACCAGGCAATCAGACGGTAGTCACTGACTGTCGAAGGGGTAGGAATTTTCGGAATAAGCATGATATTTCTATGATTCAATTCACGAAGAAGTTTTCCTGTCTCAAAAAAATCAATGATAGCACAAGTAACATCATTCCCAACAATCGGCCATGCATGTCACACCCCCAAAATCCACACGCGGAGTACCACCGCTTGGGAGCGTGACATGACCAGGATCAAGCCATCAATCATATCAAACATAGCATTTAATAATAAAAGTCATTAAAGTAAATCATCAAGACATGATCGATGTTTCAAAATCAAGCATTGTTTAAGTAGCGGAAGCATTGTTGTAAACCCAACTTAAAAGTACTGGAATGTCATAAGTGTCTAACAAAGTGATAATGATCCTTGTCCACAACGACCGGCTCCTCTTTGTGCAAGCTCCATGTACCTAACGATCTGCAAGGCATGTAACAGAATGATCAACAAACTAGTTGAGCGAGTTCACAGTAAGTAAGTGCGTAACAGTAAGTAAAGGGTGGCTCTACTGGGCCGATAGTAAGTTATACAGGTGGGGGCTTCCCATGTTATGTGACCACTAGACTATTCGTATCAACTACTCGTATCATCCCTGTTCTTCTTCCGAGAACAGTAGCGCGTATGGGGTGTACGTAGGTCTTACGTACGTATCCTTCATAACCGAGGATAGGAGACGCGGGGGTGTACGTGGGTTTCACGTACGTATCCTTTGTACCGAGGATAGAAGTAATGCGTACACGTAGGTTTTACGTGCGTGCCTGACATCCGAGGCAGTAATTGGCATATGACCACGTAGGTGTTATCCTAACCTACGGAACCGTCCTGACATCCGAGGATCATGGTAGGTGATAGTCTAGGAAAAGCATATGTTCGTTCTTAGTCAATTGTAACCTTTATCCCATTCCCACTACCCGGGAATCCCATGCCTTAGTAGGAGTGTGAACTCACCTGGGTTTGCTCGGCAGACAGTATAATGCTCAAGTATACAAGTAAGGAATCAACCACGTCCTATCATGGTTACTATGCAAGTTAGGTTCGTATGTAGCACGTTTGTATCACGTATGGTATCAAGTATGATCATGGCAATTCACATAAACGTATCAGCCGTTCATATCAAGTAACGAGTCCAAGTAGTCGGCCCAATTAACATAAGCAGTCCATTTAGCATCTATGCAAACAAGTCCAATAACATAACAGTCATAAGGTTGGGCCCGTGACAGTGTAGGCCCAAAACAGGGTACGTGCCAAGGAGGTCTCGAGTCGAAATCAGCGATCTCGAGTCGCAACCAGTGGTTACGAGTCACAGCCGGAGATTACGAGTCGCAACAGGAGGTTGCGAGTCGCAACTGGTGATCTCGACTCATCATGGTCTGGTTACGAGTCGCAACGGGACTCGCAACCGTTGTCTCGGCTTGTGCTGTTTGTGGTCTCGAGTGGGGTTCCGACTCGCAATCCGAGTCGCAACCGTGTGTAACAGTTTCCATAATTCCTGTAACAATCTTACCGTGATTCTAGCAAACAACTTAGGCAGTTTCGGAAATCAGATCAAACAATGATTATTCAACATTCAATCATATTCATAATATCTTCAAATCATCATCATTTAGCATGTTCATAACAGCATCAAATCAACAATCAGATTATCACACAAATCTAAACCGGGTCATAAACATATCGTCGGACTAGCATGCAACCTATCCGATTATCATTCATACAGAACCTGATTATTTCTATCATCCTGAAATTAATCCGAAGACCAATCATAAACAACATAATCTAAACCGGCCCTAGTTCATAATCATGCAGATTTTAATCGGTTTCATCTAAACATGAAATCATAAAATCACTTATCACAAAAGTATAAACAAAACACTAACCGATTACGAGTAGAGGAGGGTGATCCGAACAAGAGAATGATCGGATGTTCTCGTGCCTTCGGGTCCTAAGCGAGCCGAGAGAGAGAGAGAGCAAGTAGGGTTTGTGTGTGTTATGAAAATTGTAACAATGAGAGAAACCAAACCCTTACCAAAGATTTGTGTTTGCGAGTGGGGAGTGGGCCGAGCCCAACTCGGTAACCTCATGGAGTCCGATTCAAGGTGTGGCCCAAACGGGCTTGTGAGACCGGTTAGCCTTGTGGATCGGGTTTTAGTGTGTGTGGTTTGGGCTCGTGTACACATAACATACATACGCACATAAATATCATAACATACAATAGCATCAAAGTTTGTAAAAAAATCATAACACGTTCACGTATATTACACAATGCTAGGTCTAAAGTTCGAGTTGTCACATTATCCCCAACTAATTGGAAATTTCGTCCCGAAATTTGGTATGCACTCACTGAGGAAGCTAGGTAAACTGTACTGTTCACTGATTTTCCTGGGGTGTCACATCCTCCCCCCGTTGATCTGGAATTTCGTCCCGAAATTCCGAAGTAGTAGCTTCAGCCTCAGTAGTGGTAGCATTGGTTTCGAATAACTTGGGGTACTTTTCTGTCATTCTGTCTTCGCGTTCCCAGGTGTACTCTGGGCCACGTTTGGAGTTCCAACGAACTCGAACAAGAGGGATTCTCTTGTGTTTGAGGACCTTCACATCCCGGTCCGTGATTTCTACTGGTTCCTCGACGAACTGCAACCGCTCGTCGATAGTGAGTTCCTTAAAAGGAATGATGAGGGTTTCATCTGATAGGCACTTCTTTAAGTTCGATACGTGAAAGACATTGTGAACTGCTCCGAGTTCAGCTGGTAGGTTCAACTTGTAGGCTACCTTGCCAATCTTTTCTAAGATTTCGAATGGTCCGACGTACCGCGGATTCAGTTTGCCCCGTTTGCCACACACCCTTCCAGGGTGAAACTTTCAATAAAACCCGGTCTCCGACCTCAAATTCCAAAGGTTTTCTACGCTTGTCCGCGTAGGCTTTCTGACGGTCGCGTGCTGCCGCCATGCGTTGTCGTATCTGTGCTATCTTTTCTGTGGCGTCCACTACAATCTCTGGACCCGTAATCTGACTATCCCCCACCTCTGCCCAACAGAGAGGTGACCGGCATTTACGTCCGTACAATGCCTCGAATGGAGCGGCTTGAATGCTGGTGTGATAACTATTATTGTACGAGAACTCCACCAAAGGAAGGTGTTTTTCCCAGCCGTTGCCGAAATCGATAACGTGTGACAACTCGAGTTTCTGACTTTCACTTTCGCATTAAATGTGCGTTGACTTGACTGTTTAGTTGTTTGAATTGTGGACTTGATATTGTACGAGTTGTGTTTTAATGAAACGTATTGTCATTTTTGCCTATATGTGATTACTTGCTGTGGTAGAAAATAATGTTAGAATTATTATTAAAACACTTAATCTAGACCACGAAACATGACCCACAGTTCGAAGGATCTCGAAACATATCCTTCGATTCGAAGGATCAACCTTCGGTCCGAAGGATCTCGAAACATATCCTTCGACCAAGGACCCTATCCTTCGACATCTTTCGGCCCAGCCTTTCTAATGGGCTTGGCCCATTTCTGTGATACGTTTAAATACGTGAATGCATGTAAGTCAACAGTTTAGTTTTCGGAAAACCCTAGTTCCATTGTGTGTGTGTGACGGCATATAGCAGACCTACTCTCTGTTCGAAGGATTTCATTCCGTAATCCAGATTTCCGGTTAGTGTGTGGTGTTGTTTACGATGCTTTGATTTCACGATGCTTTGATTTCATGATTAATCTATTGTCTTGCAATATATTGTTGTATGTTAATCGGATATGTATGACTATCGGATCTGTTTTGATGATGTTCAATGATAATATTTTATGGATCGGTTATGATAACCGGATATGTATGTTAGATAGTTGAACCGAATGATGATTATGTTTACATGACACATAGATGACGATTCGGATTGGTTGATGATTGATTCTGTTACCGTTAAATGATTTCTGGGAATGATAGTAACTGTCGTAGATGATCTTGTGCCTTCTGTGTAATGAAACTGATGAAATGTGCTTGTTAATGATGATGACGGCTGTAGATGATTAGGGTTTCTGTTTCTGTAATTGACTGCGTGATATCCGTAACTGATTGTGATCAAACGTAACTGATATGTATCGAAAGATACTTGCTACTCGAAACATAGTTGTTGTCGAAAGATGCTTGTTAGTCGAACCATAGTAGTGTTGATCGAAGGATAGCTTTGACCGAACCATAGTAGCATTGACCGAAACATAATTAGGTTGACCGAAAGATGACAGTTGGTCGAAAGATGACTTTGGTTCGAAACATAACATTCGGTCCGAAGGATAACTGTGATAACTGTGTATCGAAAGATCACTAATGTACCGAAAGATAAGGGTGGATCGAAAGATATATAATTATGAACATATTTTGAATGCTGGAATGTATGTTTGATTTATTTGGCATGCCATGCTTAGTGATGAATGTTAACATTGGTATTCGTGTGCACTAGCTGATGATTTGATGTGAAACAATACGTGTTGTGCCGATATGCAAACTGACTGTTATGTGAACATTAAATTGCATGCGTATCATTGCGAACATGAACTGATTTGTTTTACGTGCATACAATAGGACGTGATTAATTACTTGTGAGTGCGTAACCTAGCATACCGAGCAAACCAAGGTGAGTTCACACAGCCAAGGCATGGGTTCCCAGGGTGGGAATGGGTTGGATGATTATTTGTGCATGCTAAAATGATACTTGTCGAACTGCCTTCGCACACACCCTGGTTGGTAAAGACTATGGTCGCGAACGAACTACTCAACTGCCTTTGCACACACCCTGGTCGGTAAAGACTATGGTCGCGAACGAACTGATCAATTGCCTTCGCACACACCCTGGTCGGTAAAGACTACGGTCGCGAACTAATGAACCTAATCTTCGCACACATGCCTGTGAGGCCGCGATGGAACTGATACGATATGAGACTTAATTGAACGAACGCATTGTTACCCAAACTAAACTATTAACTGTGAACTCGCTCAACTAGTTTGTTGATCATTCTGTTACATGCCTTGCAGATCGTTAGGTACTTGGAGCTTGCACTGGAGAAGCGGGTCGTTGTGGACAAGGATCGTGGCTTTTCTGTTGAGCTATTATGACACTTAAAACTGTTAACTACTACTGGTTTATTTACTATGCTTCCGCTACATTTTGAAACGATGATTTGTTTGATCACCTTTTGTATTGAATGGATGGTTTTCAGTTATTTTACTTAATATTAAATGCATGTTCAATATGATTGGTGGCTTGATCCTGGTCAGTCACGCTCCCAAGCGGTGATACTCCGCGTGTGGATTTTGGGGGTGTGACAGATTGGTATCAGAGCCAGGTTTTAGAGAACTTGGTTTTAATATGGAAAAAAAAACGTTTTTATTAAAACCAGACTATAACCAGAACAGTGCTCTCAACGATCCACAACGACGCTTCGCTCCACGTGCAAGACTCAACTTCCTAGGTAATAAGGTTTATGTTTATTGCCTACATTGCTAGAATTTGCATAGAACTTTGCTCGTAGTATGCTTACATTACCTTACTCACAACTTGTCATTGCATGAGAATACTTATGTGCTTACACTCTTCTGTCATCGCACTATTCGCGAACCTTTCTCACTTATGTTGCCTTTGATGTGAAGATCAATGGCCGCACGAATTACCATGACTCAAGCCCAGCTAGAGGCTCTCGTTGCTGCGGCAGTTGCAGCCGCCCAAGCAGGTAGTATACCCTGCAGTATAGACACTAGGATCTTTAGATCCTACATTAATTCTCGTACTTAACTTTGCCCTATTCGTACACAATAGGTCAACCCGCTCAGCAACAACCTGGGTGCACCTTCAAGAATTTCATGGAATGTCGTCCTAGCTCGTTCAGTGGCACGGAGGGAGCAGTTGGACTCCTCCACTGGTTTGAAAAGCTCGAGTCGGTTTTCGAAATGTGTGAATGCCCTGAGGCTCGCAGGGTGAAGTTCGCCACTGGCACACTTGAAGGGATTGCGCTCACTTGGTGGAACGCACAAGTGCAGATCTTAGGGTTGGCAGCTGCTAACGCCACACCCTGGAATGACTTCAAAGAACTGATCAAGAGGGAATACTGCACTAGAGAAGACATTCACAAGTTGGAGGACGAGTTGTATAACTTGAAAATGGTTGGTTCGGAAATCGAAGCTTACACCAAGAGATCAAATGAGTTGGCTGTGTTATGTCCAACTATGGTGGACCCTCCATACAAGCGTATTGAGTTGTACCTCAAAGGTTTGGCACCAGAAATACAGAGCCACGTTACCTCGGCTAATCTCAACAATATCCAGGAAATACAGCGTCTCGCTCATCGCATCACCGATCAGGCAGTGGATCAGAATAAACTGCCAAAGCGTATCAGTGCTACTGCTGCCACTACAGCTGCTACTTCTGCTACACCCAGCGACAACAAGAGAAAATGGGATGGGGATTCCAGCAGGGGATCGGTGTCTGTTCAGTCCCAAACTCAGCAACGTCGCACCAACGATTACCAGAGTCCGAGTCAGCAATCATCGGGAAGTCAGGGACAACGTGGTTATCAAGGAAATCATCCGTGGTGCAACAGGTGCAACAAACACCACAGTGGAAGGTGTCGGAAAGATCGCTGTCAAAGATGCCACAAGATGGGCCATGAGGCCAAAGATTGTAGAAGCGCGCGACCAGTAAACCAGAACCAGCAACTCCCACCGCCAGCTCCACAGAATCAGCAGCAGCAGCCACAGCGTGGAAATCGGGGATGTTTCCAGTGTGGGGCTGAAGGTCATTACAAACGCGATTGCCCTCAGTTGAACCAGAATCGCAACAACAACAACAACAACCAGGGCAACGGAAATAACAACAATCAGGGTAATGGTAACAACAACAACGGGGGAAACAACAACAACAACGGCAATGAAGCTCGTTGTCACACCCCCAAAATCCCACACGCGGAGTACCACCGCTTGGAGGCGTGACATGACCAGGATCAAGCCATCAATCATATTGAACATAGCATAATATAAATAAAGTAATTCGTAAAACCCCGTTCAATACAATTGACGTTTCAAAACAATCATAGTATCAGTAGCGGAAGCATAAGTAAATAACCCAAGTAAACCATAAGTTCAATTATTCGAAATGTTTAAACATAGCGTTCTTAACCCACTGCCCACAACGTCCCGCTCCTCCAGTGCAAGCTCCATAAGTACCTAAGGTCCTGCAAGGCATGCAGCAGATAATCAACAAACTAGTTGAGCGAGTTCACAGTTTATAGTTTAGTTTGAGTAATAGTGCGTTTGTTCAATTAAGTTTCGTATCGTATCAGTTCCATCGCGGCCTCCCAGGCATGTGTGCGAAGATTATGTTCGTTAGTTCGCGACCATAGTCTTTACCGACCAGGGTGTGTGCGAAGGCAGTTTATCAGTTCGTTCGCGACCATAGTCTTTACCGACCAGGGTGGGTGCGAAGGCAGTTGAGTAGTTCGTAAGCATCAACAGTTTAATCGTTCGTTACAGTATCAAAGTATGCACAAGTAATCATCCAACCCATTCCCACCCTGGGAACCCATGCCTTGGCTGTGTGAACTCACCTTGGTTTGCTCGGTATGCTAGGTTATGCACTCACAAGTAATTCATTCACGTCCTATCGTATGCACGTATAACAAATCAGTTCATGTTCACAACGATACGCATGCAATTTAATGTTCACATAACAGTCAGTTTGCATATCGGCACAACACGTAGTATTACACGAATATGTTCATCACCAAGCATGGCATAACAATTAATTCAACATATGTTCTACTGTTCAAAGCATTATCAAAACCCTAATATCTTTCGATTCATAATTCATCTTTCGACCAACAGTTTTGTCATGTTTCGAAGCATGCTATCCTTCGATCAAATCTATCCTTCGGTCAAATTATGGTTCGGTCAAACTATCTTTCGGTCACTACTATTATCTTTCGGCATATACATTATCTTTCGACAATAACTATGTTTCGAGTAGACAAGTATCGTTCGATACAATCAGTTACGTTAACAACAGTTACAATTTCAGAAACCCTAAGCATACTAACAGCCGTCAATCAACATTATCGATCAAACAACAATCATGCAGTAATCATAGGATCATCATCTAATCATCATGCAATCATCATAATTCTAATACCCATCGTGATCCCTAGTTTATGCGTATCCCGAAACCGGTTAACACACAGTAATACATTATCAAACCCTATCAGAAATAATGACTAAATCCAGATTAACGCCACCCAGAAATCAGTATTCAATCGTAACGAGTTTCACATAGAATTATATACATATCCGTCAACAACAATCCTATATGAAAACTATATCATCAATATCGTAACAAGAATCCTAATATTTAATCATGCATCAATTTCAGATTACTTCAACAACCAAAACACACGACACATGAGCACATACGCAGAGGAGCGAACGATCAAAACAAATCAAATAGATTTACTAACCGAGATGAGGGTTTGGTCACGCAAAAAGGGTTCCGGTGGTTTCTAGTCTGCCGTCACAGTGAAATGGCTCTTAGGGTTGAAAAATGACAGAAATGACAGCCGGTTATGTGCTTATACGTATATATACGTATTACAGAAATGGGCCAAGCCCATCTGAATGACTGGGCCGAAGGATGTCGAAGGATTCCTTCATGGCCCGAATGATATGTTTCGAGACTTATCAATCCGAAGGATGATCTTCCGGATCGAAGGATGTGTTTCGTCATCCTTCGATTCATGCACCATGTTTCGTGGACATCCTTCGAAGGTTGTTTGTGTAATGTAATGTGTTTCATGCTAACTAGTTTACAAGTTTCACAATGTAGCAAACAACTATGCACGATCAAACAATCAAAACGTATATATATTTTCATTAACACACAATTCGTATAATTCAAGTCCACAATCCAACAACTAAGCAGTCAAAGTCAAAGTCAACGCGCATTAAATGCGAAAGTGAAAGTCAAAAACTCGAGTTGTCACATTATCCCCAACTTAAAAGAAATTTCGTCCCGAAATTTGGTACGCACTTACTGAGGAAGCTAGGTAAGTTACATCGTTCACTGGTTTTCCTGGGGTGTCACATCATCCCCCCGTTGATTTGGAATTTCGTCCCGAAATTCAGTAGTAGTAGCTTCAGCCTCAGAAGTGGATGCATTGGTTTCGAATAACTGGGGATACTTTTCTTTCATCTGGTCTTCGCGTTCCCATGTATACTCCGGGCCACGCTGGGAGTTCCAACGAACTCGAACAAGAGGGATTCTCTTGTGTTTGAGGACCTTAACATCCCGGTCCGTGATTTCAACTGGTTCCTCGACGAACTGCAACCGCTCGTCGATAGTGAGTTCCTTAAAAGGAACTATAAGGGTCTCATCTGATAGGCATTTCTTCAGATTGGACACGTGAAATACATTGTGAACTGCACCGAGTTCAGGAGGTAGGTTTAATCTGTAGGCTACTTTGCCAATCTTTTCTAAGATTTCGAACGGTCCGACGTACCGCGGATTGAGTTTGCCCCGTTTACCAAAACGTACCACACCCTTCCAGGGTGAAACTTTCAATAAAACCCGGTCCCCGACCTCAAATTCCAATGGCTTTCTACGCTTGTCCGCGTAGGCTTTCTGACGGTCGCGTGCTGCCGCCATGCGTTGCCGTATCTGTGCTATCTTTTCTGTGGCGTCCA
Source organism: Helianthus annuus (assembly GCF_002127325.2). Lineage (NCBI taxonomy): Eukaryota > Viridiplantae > Streptophyta > Magnoliopsida > Asterales > Asteraceae > Helianthus > Helianthus annuus. Next base: position 76,611,027 of record NC_035441.2, read on the forward strand.
CAACAATCTCTGGACCCGTAATTTGACTATCCCCCACCTCTGCCCAACAGAGAGGTGACCGGCATTTACGTCCGTACAATGCCTCGAATGGAGCGGCTTGAATGCTGGTATGGTAACTGTTATTGTACGAGAACTCCACCAAAGGGAGGTGCTTTTCCCAGCCGTTGCCGAAATCGATGACACACGCTCGAAGCATGTCTTCTAGAGTTTGAATAGTTCGCTCAGACTGCCCATCCGTCTGAGGATGATATGCTGTGCTCATGTCTAATCGTGAGCCGAAAGATTTGTGCATCGCTTGCCAAAGCTCTGACGTGAATCGTGCATCGCGATCCGAAATAATAGAGGTGGGCACTCCGTGCCTCGAAACAACTTCTTTAAGGTAAACGTCTGCTAGGGTAGAAAACTTATCCGTTTCTTTGATAGCCAAGAAGTGAGCAGACTTTGTGAGCCGATCAACGACCACCCAGATAGTGTCATTCCCACGCTGGGATCTAGGTAGGCCAGTAACAAAATCCATGGAAATTTGCTCCCATTTCCATTGTGGTATTTCTGGTTGCTGAAGTAGGCCTGATGGTTTCTGGTACTCGATTTTAACCCTTGCACAAGTTAAACACTTGCCGACGTAAGTTGCGATAAGAGCTTTCATGTTTGGCCACCAGTAAGTTGTTCTGATATCGTGGTACATCTTATCCGACCCTGGATGTACCGAGTAGCGAGACTTGTGCGCTTCATCCATCACAAGTTCGCGTAAGCCGCCATAAAGTGGGACCCAAATACGCCCCGTTACATAGTAGGCGCCGTCTTCCTTTTGTTCCATTTGTTGCCTTGAACCGCGCAAGGCTTCAGCCTTGACGTTTTCGGGTTTTAGTGCTTCTATCTGAGCAGCTCGTATCTGTGCAGGAAGACTGGACTGAATGGTAAGCTGTAGCGCTCGCACGCGCTTAGGTAAAGTGTCTTTCCGACTGAGGGCATCAGCCACAACATTGGCCTTCCCTGGATGATACTTGATGGCACATTCGTAGTCGTTCAGTAGTTCAACCCATCTTCGTTGACGCATATTCAAATCTTTTTGCTTAAGGATATGCTCGAGACTCCTGTGATCGGTGTAAATCGTGCACCTGGTACCGTACAGGTAGTGTCGCCATATCTTAAGCGCGAAAACAACAGCTCCCAGCTCCAAATCGTGCGTCGTGTAGTTCCGTTCATGAACCTTGAGTTGCCGAGAAGCGTAGGCTATCACTTTATCACGTTGCATCAATACACAACCAAGCCCCTGTATCGATGCGTCACAATAGACCACGAAGTCATCCGTGCCCTCTGGCAATGAAAGAATAGGTGCGCTGCAAAGCCTATCCTTTAAGTACTGGAAAGCGGTCTCTTGCGTATTACCCCATCTGTAAACGACACCTTTCTGTGTAAGCATAGTGAGTGGTTGCGCGATCTTGGAGAAGTCTTTAATAAATCGCCTGTAGTAACCCGCCAAACCCAAGAATTGGCGTATTTCTGTTGGTGTACGTGGTGCTGGCCAGTTTCTGATCGAATCAACCTTGGATGGATCGACATGAATCCCATCCTTGTTCACCACATGGCCTAAGAAGTGGACTTCACGAAGCCAGAAGTCGCATTTTGAAAACTTTGCGTACAGTTGCTCCTTTCGAAGAAGTTCCAAAATAATACGTAGATGCTGTTCGTGCTCCTCCTGACTCTTGGAGTAAATCAAAATGTCGTCGATGAAAACGATGACGAACTTGTCGAGATACGGTTTGCACACCCTGTTCATGAGATCCATGAAGACTGCAGGTGCGTTTGTAAGCCCGAACGGCATAACCAAGAACTCGTAGGGACCATAGCGAGTTCTGAATGCTGTCTTAGAGACGTCCTCATCCCGGACTCTCAGCTGATGATAACCTGACCGTAGGTCGATCTTGGAATAGTAACACGACCCTTGCAATTGGTCAAATAAGTCGTCTATGCGCGGAAGAGGATAACGGTTCTTCACCGTCACCTTGTTGTGTTCACGGTAGTCGATGCACATTCTAACTTACCGTCTTTCTTCTTCACTAACAACACTGGAGCTCCCCAAGGCGAAGAGCTAGGTCGGATAAATCCCTTATCCAAGATTCCTGGTAGTTGCGTCAATAGTTCTTCCGATTCTGGTGGAGTTAAGCGATACGGTGCTCGAGCTATGGGTGCTGCTCCTGGAGCGAGCTCGATTTGAAATTCGTCCTGATGATGCGGCGGTAGACCAGGTAAATCCTTGCGAGACACCTGAGGAAAGTCGTGTACAACTGTATGGTCTTCCAACTTCTTTTCTTTCGCTGATGAGTCAGTAACGAGAGCCAAAGTTGCGGTGTGGCCCTTCCGCAAACATTTCTGAGCCTTCAAGAAAGAGGTGATGCCAACCACGGCACCACTCTTGTCGCCTTGAGCTTCGAGAGGTTCTTGACCAGAACGAGGAATGCGAACAATCTTTTCTTTGTATAGGATTCCTGCTTGCTGTTGCTGCTGGCGATTCCGGTGTGTAAGCCGTGGGCTCCTGAATTCCTTAGCTTCTGCTGTGCTCAGGCGATCACTATTCTTGTGCTGCTGTTGTGCTTGAGACCGAGCGGTAGCTGAACCCTTGCTGGAATACCCATCCCATTTCCGCTTGTTGTCACTAGGAGTAGCGGGAGTAGCAGAAGTGGTAGCGGTAGTAATAGCGCTGATACAACTAGGTAGCCTGTTCTGTTCCACTGCCTGATCCGTGAGGCGATGAGCAAGACACTGAATGTCTTGGATTTTGTCGAGGTTAGCCGATGTAGCTTGGCTCTGAATCTCTGAGGCTAGACCCTTGAGGTACAATTCGATACGCTTGTTTGGAGGGTCCACCATGGTTGGACACAAGATGGCCAGTCCGTTCTATCGTTTCGTATGAGCTTCAATTTCTGACCCCATCATTTTCAAATGGTAAGGCTCCACTTCCAACTTGTGGATGTCATCACGCGTGTAGTATTCTCTTTTAATGTGTTCTTTGAATTCGTTCCAGGGGGTGGCGTTAGCAGCTGCCAACCCTAGTATCTGTACTTGCGCGTTCCACCTGGTTAGCGCGATTCCTACCAAAGTACCAGTGGCGTACTTGACCCCTGCGAGCCTCAGGGCGTTCACACATGAAGTTCTTGAATGTGCCACTGAATGTGCTTGGGCGACAGTCCTTGATGTTCTGGAATGTGTGCGTTCTGACCCGTTGCGCGAGAAAGATAGATCAAGGTTAAGCGCGAAAGTTGGGTCACGAGAGTAGGATCTAACATCCTAGAATAGGTCTGGGATAGCAGGTTATACCTCCTGCTTGTGCGGCTGCAAGTGCCGCAGCAACTTGTTCGTTAATGAGAGCCGTCAACTGGGCTTGAGTCATGTCAACACGTCCAGACATGATCGAACAGTAAAGGTAGCATAAGTAAGAATGGTTCACGAATAGTGCGATGACAGAAGAGTGTAAGCACGTATGTGTTCTCAAGCAATAACAAGTTGTGAGCAAAGTAATGTAAGCATACTACGAGCAAAGTTCTATGCAGTTCTAGCAAGCAGGTAATAAACATAAACCTTATTACCTAGGATGTCGAGTCTTGCACGTGGAGCGAAGCGTCGTTGTGGATCGTTGAGAGCACTGTTCTGGTTATAGTCTGGTTTTAATAAAAACGTTTTCCCATATTAAAACCAAGTTCTCTATAACCAATGGCTCTGATACCAATCTGTCACACCCCCAAAATCCCACACGCGGAGTACCACCGCTTGGAGGCGTGACATGACCAGGATCAAGCCATCAATCATATTGAACATAGCATAATATAAATAAAGTAATTCGTAAAACCCCGTTCAATACAATTGACGTTTCAAAACAATCATAGTATCAGTAGCGGAAGCATAAGTAAATAACCCAAGTAAACCATAAGTTCAATTATTCGAAATGTTTAAACATAGCGTTCTTAACCCACTGCCCACAACGTCCCGCTCCTCCAGTGCAAGCTCCATAAGTACCTAAGGTCCTGCAAGGCATGCAGCAGATAATCAACAAACTAGTTGAGCGAGTTCACAGTTTATAGTTTAGTTTGAGTAATAGTGCGTTTGTTCAATTAAGTTTCGTATCGTATCAGTTCCATCGCGGCCTCCCAGGCATGTGTGCGAAGATTATGTTCGTTAGTTCGCGACCATAGTCTTTACCGACCAGGGTGTGTGCGAAGGCAGTTTATCAGTTCGTTCGCGACCATAGTCTTTACCGACCAGGGTGGGTGCGAAGGCAGTTGAGTAGTTCGTAAGCATCAACAGTTTAATCGTTCGTTACAGTATCAAAGTATGCACAAGTAATCATCCAACCCATTCCCACCCTGGGAACCCATGCCTTGGCTGTGTGAACTCACCTTGGTTTGCTCGGTATGCTAGGTTATGCACTCACAAGTAATTCATTCACGTCCTATCGTATGCACGTATAACAAATCAGTTCATGTTCACAACGATACGCATGCAATTTAATGTTCACATAACAGTCAGTTTGCATATCGGCACAACACGTAGTATTACACGAATATGTTCATCACCAAGCATGGCATAACAATTAATTCAACATATGTTCTACTGTTCAAAGCATTATCAAAACCCTAATATCTTTCGATTCATAATTCATCTTTCGACCAACAGTTTTGTCATGTTTCGAAGCATGCTATCCTTCGATCAAATCTATCCTTCGGTCAAATTATGGTTCGGTCAAACTATCTTTCGGTCACTACTATTATCTTTCGGCATATACATTATCTTTCGACAATAACTATGTTTCGAGTAGACAAGTATCGTTCGATACAATCAGTTACGTTAACAACAGTTACAATTTCAGAAACCCTAAGCATACTAACAGCCGTCAATCAACATTATCGATCAAACAACAATCATGCAGTAATCATAGGATCATCATCTAATCATCATGCAATCATCATAATTCTAATACCCATCGTGATCCCTAGTTTATGCGTATCCCGAAACCGGTTAACACACAGTAATACATTATCAAACCCTATCAGAAATAATGACTAAATCCAGATTAACGCCACCCAGAAATCAGTATTCAATCGTAACGAGTTTCACATAGAATTATATACATATCCGTCAACAACAATCCTATATGAAAACTATATCATCAATATCGTAACAAGAATCCTAATATTTAATCATGCATCAATTTCAGATTACTTCAACAACCAAAACACACGACACATGAGCACATACGCAGAGGAGCGAACGATCAAAACAAATCAAATAGATTTACTAACCGAGATGAGGGTTTGGTCACGCAAAAAGGGTTCCGGTGGTTTCTAGTCTGCCGTCACAGTGAAATGGCTCTTAGGGTTGAAAAATGACAGAAATGACAGCCGGTTATGTGCTTATACGTATATATACGTATTACAGAAATGGGCCAAGCCCATCTGAATGACTGGGCCGAAGGATGTCGAAGGATTCCTTCATGGCCCGAATGATATGTTTCGAGACTTATCAATCCGAAGGATGATCTTCCGGATCGAAGGATGTGTTTCGTCATCCTTCGATTCATGCACCATGTTTCGTGGACATCCTTCGAAGGTTGTTTGTGTAATGTAATGTGTTTCATGCTAACTAGTTTACAAGTTTCACAATGTAGCAAACAACTATGCACGATCAAACAATCAAAACGTATATATATTTTCATTAACACACAATTCGTATAATTCAAGTCCACAATCCAACAACTAAGCAGTCAAAGTCAAAGTCAACGCGCATTAAATGCGAAAGTGAAAGTCAAAAACTCGAGTTGTCACACTCGTGGTCGTGCTTTTGTGTTGGGTCGAGGAGATGCAGTGAATGATCCCAATGTGGTTATGGGTAAGTTTCTTCTCGACGATATTTATGTTACTGTCTTATTTGATTCGGGTGCTGATACAAGCTATATGTCATTGAAAATGAGTAAATTATTAAAACGTACACCAACACCTCTAGACACCAAACACGTCGTAGAACTAGCCAATGGTAAAAGTGTAGAAGCCGCACACGTAGTCAAGGGTTGTAGTATTGTTCTAGCGGGTCAGACTTTCTCGATTGATCTCATACCCATAGTTTTGGGTAGTTTTGACGTCGTCATCGGTATGGATTGGCTATCCCAACATCATGCGGAGATCTTATGCAAAGAAAAAGTTATTCGTATTCCTCGCTCCAGTCAGGAACCTCTCGAAGTACAAGGTGACAAGAGTGGTGCTGTGGTTGGCATCATCTCTTACTTAAAGGCGCAGAAATGTTTACGAAAGGGACATACTGCCATTCTGGCACTTGTCACTGACGCATCAGCAAAGGAAAAGAAGCTGGAGGATATACCAGTTGTGCGTGATTTTCCCCAAGTGTTTCTTGAAGATTTACCTGGTTTACCTCCTCATCGCCAAGTCGAGTTTCAGATTGAATTAGCTCCTGGAGCAGCACCAATAGCCCGCGCACCGTATCGTTTAGCTCCAACCGAACTGGAAGAACTGTCGAAGCAGCTACAAGAGCTCTTGGAAAAGGGCTTTATTCGTCCAAGCTCTTCGCCTTGGGGAGCTCCAGTGTTATTTGTGAAGAAGAAAGACGGTACGTTCAGGATGTGCATCGACTACCGCGAACTCAATAAGGTGACGGTGAAGAACCGTTATCCTCTTCCGCGCATAGATGACCTATTCGATCAGTTGCAAGGGTCGTGTTACTATTCCAAGATTGATTTAAGGTCAGGGTATCATCAGCTGAGAGTCCGGGATGAGGACGTCTCCAAAACCGCTTTCAGAACTCGTTACGGTCATTACGAGTTTCTTGTCATGCCATTCGGGCTTACGAACGCGCCTGCAGTCTTCATGGATCTTATGAACAGGGTGTGCAAACCGTATCTTGATAAGTTTGTTATCGTCTTCATCGACGACATTTTGATTTACTCCAAGAGTCAGGAGGAGCACGAGCAGCACTTACGTCTTATTTTGGAACTTCTTCGAAAGGAGCAACTGTATGCAAAGTTTTCAAAATGCGACTTCTGGCTTCGTGAAGTCCACTTCTTAGGCCATGTAGTAAACAAGGATGGGATTCATGTCGATCCATCCAAGGTTGATTCGATCAGAAACTGGCCAGCACCACGTACACCGACAGAAATACGCCAATTCTTGGGTTTGGCGGGTTACTACAGGCGATTTATTAAAGACTTCTCAAAGATCGCGCAACCACTTACTATGCTAACACAGAAAGGTGTCGTTTACAGATGGGGTAATACGCAAGAGACCGCTTTTCAGTACTTAAAAGATAGGCTTTGCAGCGCACCTATTCTCTCATTGCCAGAGGGCACGGATGACTTCGTGGTTTACTGTGACGCATCGATACATGGGCTTGGTTGTGTATTGATGCAGCGGGATAAAGTTATTGCCTACGCTTCACGGCAACTCAAGGTTCATGAACGAAACTACACGACGCACGATTTAGAGCTGGGAGCTGTTGTTTTCGCGCTTAAGATATGGCGACACTACCTGTACGGTACCAGGTGCACGATTTACACCGATCACAGGAGTCTCGAGCATATTCTTAAGCAAAAGGATTTGAATATGCGTCAACGGAGATGGGTTGAACTTCTGAACGACTACGAATGCGCCATCAAGTATCATCCAGGCAAGGCCAATGTTGTGGCTGATGCCCTCAGTCGGAAAGACACTCTACCTAAGCGCGTGCGAGCGCTACAGCTTACTATTCAGTCCAGTCTTCCTGCACAGATACGAGCTGCTCAGTTAGAGGCACTGAAACCCGAAAACGTCAAAGCTGAAGCCTTACGCGGCTCAAGGCAACGCATGGAACAAAGGGAAGACGGCGCCTACTACGTAACGGGGCGTATTTGGGTCCCACTTTATGGCGGTTTACGCGAACTTGTAATGGATGAAGCTCACAAGTCTCGCTATTCGGTACATCCAGGGTCGGATAAAATGTACCACGATATCAGCACTACTTATTGGTGGCCTAGTATGAAAGCCCACATCGCCACCTATGTTGGAAAATGCTTAACCTGTGCGAGAGTCAAGGTTGAATATCAGAAACCAGCTGGTCTACTTCAGCAGCCCAAGATACCGCAGTGGAAATGGGAAGAAATTTCCATGGATTTCGTTACGGGCTTACCTAGATCCCAGCGTGGGAATGACACTATTTGGGTGATCGTTGATCGACTCACAAAGTCTGCTCACTTCTTGGCTATCAAAGAAACGGATAAGTTTTCTACCCTAGCAGACATCTACTTGAAAGAAGTTGTTTCAAGGCACGGAGTGCCCACTTCTATTATTTCGGATCGCGATGCACGATTCACGTCAGAGCTTTGGCAAGCGATGCACAAATCCTTCGGCTCACGATTAGACATGAGCACAGCCTATCACCCTCAGACGGATGGGCAGTCTGAGCGCACGATTCAAACTCTAGAAGACATGCTTCGGGCATGCGTTATAGACTTCGGCAACGGCTGGGAAAAACACCTCCCTTTGGTGGAGTTCTCGTACAATAACAGTTACCACACCAGCATTCAAGCCGCTCCATTTGAGGCATTGTACGGACGTAAATGCCGGTCACCTCTCTGTTGGGCAGAGGTGGGGGATAGTCAGATTACGGGTCCAGATATTGTTGTGGACGCCACAGAAAAGATTGCGCAGATACGACAACGCATGGCGGCAGCACGCGACCGTCAGAAAGCCTACGCGGACAAGCGTAGAAAGCCATTGGAATTTGAGGTCGGGGACCGGGTTTTATTGAAAGTTTCACCCTGGAAGGGTGTAGTTCGATTTGGTAAACGAGGCAAACTGAATCCGCGGTACGTCGGACCATTCGAAATCTTAGAAAAGATCGGCAAAGTAGCCTACAGATTAAACCTACCAGCTGAACTCGGTGCAGTTCACAATGTATTTCACGTGTCGAATCTGAAGAAATGCCTATCAGATGAGACCCTTATAGTTCCTTTTAAGGAACTCACTATCGACGAGCGGTTGCAGTTCGTCGAGGAACCTGTTGAAATCACGGACCAGGATGTTAAGGTCCTCAAACACAAGAGAATCCCTCTTGTTCGAGTTCGTTGGAACTCCCAGCGTGGCCCAGAGTATACCTGGGAACGCGAAGATCAGATGAAAGAAAAGTACCCCCAGCTATTCGAAACCAATGCATCCACTTCTGAGGCTGAAGCTACTACTACTGAATTTCGGGACGAAATTCCAAATCAACGGGGGGATGATGTGACACCCCAGGAAAACCAGTGAACGATGTAACTTGCCTAGCTTCCTCAGTGAGTGCGTACCAAATTTCGGGACGAAATTTCTTTTAAGTTGGGGATAATGTGACAACTCGAGTTTCTGACTTTCACTTTCGCATTAAATGTGCGTTGACTTGACTGTTTAGTTGTTTGAATTGTGGACTTGATATTGTACGAGTTGTGTTTTAATGAAACGTATTGTCATTTTTGCCTATATGTGATTACTTGCTGTGGTAGAAAATAATGTTAGAATTATTATTAAAACACTTAATCTAGACCACGAAACATGACCCACAGTTCGAAGGATCTCGAAACATATCCTTCGATTCGAAGGATCAACCTTCGGTCCGAAGGATCTCGAAACATATCCTTCGACCAAGGACCCTATCCTTCGACATCTTTCGGCCCAGCCTTTCTAATGGGCTTGGCCCATTTCTGTGATACGTTTAAATACGTGAATGCATGTAAGTCAACAGTTTAGTTTTCGGAAAACCCTAGTTCCATTGTGTGTGTGTGACGGCATATAGCAGACCTACTCTCTGTTCGAAGGATTTCATTCCGTAATCCAGATTTCCGGTTAGTGTGTGGTGTTGTTTACGATGCTTTGATTTCACGATGCTTTGATTTCATGATTAATCTATTGTCTTGCAATATATTGTTGTATGTTAATCGGATATGTATGACTATCGGATCTGTTTTGATGATGTTCAATGATAATATTTTATGGATCGGTTATGATAACCGGATATGTATGTTAGATAGTTGAACCGAATGATGATTATGTTTACATGACACATAGATGACGATTCGGATTGGTTGATGATTGATTCTGTTACCGTTAAATGATTTCTGGGAATGATAGTAACTGTCGTAGATGATCTTGTGCCTTCTGTGTAATGAAACTGATGAAATGTGCTTGTTAATGATGATGACGGCTGTAGATGATTAGGGTTTCTGTTTCTGTAATTGACTGCGTGATATCCGTAACTGATTGTGATCAAACGTAACTGATATGTATCGAAAGATACTTGCTACTCGAAACATAGTTGTTGTCGAAAGATGCTTGTTAGTCGAACCATAGTAGTGTTGATCGAAGGATAGCTTTGACCGAACCATAGTAGCATTGACCGAAACATAATTAGGTTGACCGAAAGATGACAGTTGGTCGAAAGATGACTTTGGTTCGAAACATAACATTCGGTCCGAAGGATAACTGTGATAACTGTGTATCGAAAGATCACTAATGTACCGAAAGATAAGGGTGGATCGAAAGATATATAATTATGAACATATTTTGAATGCTGGAATGTATGTTTGATTTATTTGGCATGCCATGCTTAGTGATGAATGTTAACATTGGTATTCGTGTGCACTAGCTGATGATTTGATGTGAAACAATACGTGTTGTGCCGATATGCAAACTGACTGTTATGTGAACATTAAATTGCATGCGTATCATTGCGAACATGAACTGATTTGTTTTACGTGCATACAATAGGACGTGATTAATTACTTGTGAGTGCGTAACCTAGCATACCGAGCAAACCAAGGTGAGTTCACACAGCCAAGGCATGGGTTCCCAGGGTGGGAATGGGTTGGATGATTATTTGTGCATGCTAAAATGATACTTGTCGAACTGCCTTCGCACACACCCTGGTTGGTAAAGACTATGGTCGCGAACGAACTACTCAACTGCCTTCGCACACACCCTGGTCGGTAAAGACTATGGTCGCGAACGAACTGATCAATTGCCTTCGCACACACCCTGGTCGGTAAAGACTACGGTCGCGAACTAATGAACCTAATCTTCGCACACATGCCTGTGAGGCCGCGATGGAACTGATACGATATGAGACTTAATTGAACGAACGCATTGTTACCCAAACTAAACTATTAACTGTGAACTCGCTCAACTAGTTTGTTGATCATTCTGTTACATGCCTTGCAGATCGTTAGGTACTTGGAGCTTGCACTGGAGAAGCGGGTCGTTGTGGACAAGGATCGTGGCTTTTCTGTTGAGCTATTATGACACTTAAAACTGTTAACTACTACTGGTTTATTTACTATGCTTCCGCTACATTTTGAAACGATGATTTGTTTGATCACCTTTTGTATTGAATGGATGGTTTTCAGTTATTTTACTTAATATTAAATGCATGTTCAATATGATTGGTGGCTTGATCCTGGTCAGTCACGCTCCCAAGCGGTGATACTCCGCGTGTGGATTTTGGGGGTGTGACATAACGCATGCCCGAAGCATGTCTTCTAGTGTTTGGATCGTACGCTCAGACTGCCCATCTGTCTGAGGATGATATGCTGTGCTCATGTCTAACCGTGAGCCAAAGGATTTATGCATCGCTTGCCATAGCTCTGACGTGAATCGTGCATCGCGATCCGAAATGATGGACGTGGGCACCCCGTGCCTCGAAACAATTTCTTTAAGATAGACGTCTGCGAGAGTGGAGAACTTATCCGTTTCTTTTATAGGTAGGAAGTGTGCAGACTTGGTGAGTCGGTCCACGATCACCCATATGGTATCATTCCCACGCTGGGATCTAGGTAGGCCTGTAACGAAATCCATGGAAATTTCTTCCCATTTCCACTGAGGTATCTTAGGCTGCTGAAGTAGACCAGCTGGTTTCTGATATTCAACCTTGACTCTCGCACAGGTCAAGCATTTTCCAACGTACGTAGCGATGTGGGCCTTCATACTAGGCCACCAATAAGTAGTGCTGATGTCGTGGTACATTTTATCTGACCCTGGATGTATCGAGTAGCGAGACTTGTGAGCTTCATCCATCACAAGTTCGCGTAAACCGCCATAGAGAGGGACCCAAATCCGGCCCGTTACATAGTAGGCACCGTCTTCCTTTTGTTCCATTTGCTGTCGTGAGCCGCGTAAGGCTTCAGCCTTGACGTTTTCGGGCTTCAATGCTTCTACCTGAGCATTTCGTATCTGTGCTGGAAGGCTAGATTGAATCGTAAGCTGTAGCGCTCGCACGCGTTTCGGTAAGGTGTCCTTTCGACTAAGGGCATCAGCCACAACATTGGCTTTGCCTGGATGATACTTGATGGCGCATTCGTAATCGTTGAGTAACTCGACCCATCGTCGTTGACGCATGTTCAAGTCCTTCTGCTTAAGAATATGCTCGAGACTCCTGTGATCGGTGTAAATCGTGCACCTGGTACCGTACAGGTAGTGTCGCCATATCTTAAGCGCGAAAACAACAGCTCCCAGCTCTAAGTCGTGCGTCGTGTAGTTCCGTTCATGAACCTTTAGTTGACGAGAAGCGTAGGCTATCACTTTATCACGTTGCATCAACACACATCCAAGACCCTGGATGGATGCGTCACAATATACTACGAAGTCTTCTGTGCCCTCTGGCAATGATAGAATAGGTGCGCTGCAGAGCCTATCCTTTAGATACTGAAAAGCAGTTTCCTGCGTGTTGCCCCAACGGTAGGTGACACCCTTCTGTGTCAGTAGCGTAAGTGGTTGCGCGATCTTTGAAAAGTCTTTAATAAACCGTCTGTAGTAGCCTGCCAAACCCAAGAATTGGCGTATTTCTGTCGGTGTACGCGGTGCAGGCCAGTTCCTGATCGAATCTACTTTGGATGGATCGACGTGAATCCCATCCTTGTTTACCACGTGGCCTAAGAAGTGGACTTCACGAAGCCAGAAGTCGCATTTTGAAAGCTTGGCGTACAACTGTTCCTTTCGAAGGAGTTCCAATATCAGACGAAGATGCTGCTCGTGCTCCTCCTGACTCTTGGAGTAAATCAGAATGTCGTCGATGAAAACAATGACGAACTTGTCGAGATAGGGTTTACACACTCTGTTCATAAGATCCATAAATACAGCAGGTGCGTTTGTAAGTCCGAATGGCATAACCAAGAACTCGTAGTGACCATAGCGAGTTCTGAATGCTGTCTTAGAGACGTCCTCCTCGCGGACTCTCAGTTGATGATAACCTGACCGTAGGTCGATCTTGGAATAGTAACACGACCCTTGCAACTGGTCGAATAAGTCGTCTATGCGTGGAAGAGGATAACGGTTCTTTACCGTCACCTTGTTCAATTCCCTGTAGTCTATACACATCCTGAACGTACCGTCTTTCTTTTTCACGAAAAGCACTGGAGCTCCCCAAGGCGAAGAGCTTGGACGAATGAAACCCTTTTCCAAGAGCTCTTGTAGCTGCTTTGACAATTCTTCCAATTCTGATGGAGCTAGACGATATGGTGCGCGAGCTATGGGCGCTGCTCCTGGAGCGAGCTCGATCTGAAATTCAACCTGACGATGAGGCGGTAAGCCAGGTAAATCTTCAGGAAACACCTGAGGGAAGTCACGTACTACTGGTATATCTTCCAATTTCTTTTCCTTTACTGATGCGTCTGAAACAAGAGCCAAAATGGCTGTGTGACCTTTACGTAAGCACTTCTGAGCCTTCAAGAATGAGATGATGCCAACCACAGCACCACTCTTGTCGCCTTGAACTTCAAGAGGTTCCTGACCAGAACGAGGAATGCGAATGATCTTCTCGCTGCATAGGATTTCTGCCTGGTGTTGGGATAACCAATCCATCCCAATCACGACGTCGAAACTTCCCAAAACTATGGGAATGAGATCAATAGAAAAGGCTTGACCAGCTAGAATAAGGTTACAACCCTGAACTACGTGCGTGGCTTCTAGACTTTTACCGTTAGCTAATTCTACTACATGTTTGGTGGGTAAAAGTGTTGGTGCACGTTTTAGCAGTTGACACATTTTCACAGACATATAGCTTGTATCCGCACCCGAATCAAACAAAACAGTAACGTAAATATTGTCGAGGAGAAACTTACCCATAACAACGTTGGGATCGTTCACTGCGTCGCCACGACCTAGTACGAATGCACGGCCCCTTGCCTCGTTGCCGTTGTTGTTTCCCCCATTGTTGTTGTTGCCATTGCCCTGATTGTTGTTGTTGTTGTTGTTCTGGTTCCTGTTGAGCTGTGGGCAGTGTCTCTTGATGTGACCTTCAGCACCACAATTGTAGCATCCCTTGTTGCCCTGTTGTTGGTTAGGCTGAGCGTGAGGCTGCTGCTGATTTTGGTTCGCAGGACGAAGGCTTCTACAGTCTTTGGCCTCGTGACCCATCTTGAGGCATCTTTGACAACGACCCTTGTTACACTGACCGTTGTGGTGCTTGTTGCAGTTGTTGCACTTTGGAAGATTTCCGCGATATCCACCCTGCCTGTGGCTACCTGACGACTGCTGGTTAGGGCTTTGGTAGTTGTCAGTCTTTCGCTGCTGATTCTGGGACTGAACCGAAACTGATGCTTTGCTTGAATCCCCCTCCCATTTCCTCTTATTGTCACTGAGGGTAACGGGAGTAGCTGAAGGAGTGACTGTAGTAGTAGCACTGACACGCTTAGGCAGTTTATTCTGTTCCACTGCCTGATCGGTGATGCGATGAGCGAGGCGTTGGATTTCCTGGATGTTTTCGAGGTTAGCCGACGTAACGTGGCTCTGAATTTCTGGCGCCAATCCCTTGAGATACAACTCAATGCGCTTGTATGGAGGGTCCACCATAGTTGGGCACAGCACGGCCAGCTCGTTCGACCGTTTAGTATACGCTTCAATTTCCGATCCAACCATTTTCAGATTGTACAGCTCGTCTTCTAGCTTGTGAATATCCTCACGCGTGCAGTACTCACGCTTGATGAGTTCCTTAAAATCGTTCCACGGGGTGGCGTTAGCAGCTGCCAACCCAAGAATCTGCACCTGCGCGTTCCACCAGGTTTGCGCGATTCCTTCCAAGGTGCCAGTAGCAAACTTGACCTTGCGAGCCTCAGGGCACTCGCACATTTCGAATACTGATTCTAGCTTCTCGAACCAGTGGAGGAGTCCAACCGCTCCTTCTGTGCCGCTGAAAGAGTTTGGACGACAGTCCATGAAGTTCTTGAAAGTGCAGACAGGCTGCTGCGCTTGTTGACCTATTGTGTACGAATAGGGCAAGTTAAATACAAGAGTGAATGTAGGATCTAGGGATCCTAGTGTGTGCCTATACTGCAGGATATACTACCTGCTTGAGCTGCTGCAACGGCCGCAGCAACTTGGGCTTGAACAAGAGCCTCTAACTGGGCTTGTGTCATGTTAATTCTTCCAGCCATTGATCTTCATGTCAAAGGCGAAATAGGTGAGAAAAGTTCGCGAATAGTGCGATGACAGAAAAGCGTAAACACGTAAGGGTTCTTAAGCAATAGCAAATAGTGAGCATTGTAGTCTAAGCATACCACGAGCAAAGTTCTAAACAGTTCTAGCAGACAGGCAATAAATATAAACCTTATTACCTAGGATGTCGAGTCTTGCACGTGGAGCGAAGTGTCGTTGTGGATCGTTGAGAGCACTGTTCTGGTTATAGTCCGGTTTTAATAAAAACGTTTTCCCATATTAAAACCAAGTTCTCTATAACCAATGGCTCTGATACCAATCTGTCACACCCCCAAAATCCACACGCGGAGTACCACCGCTTGGGAGCGTGACATGACCAGGATCAAGCCATCAATCATATCAAACATAGCATTTAATAATAAAAGTCATTAAAGTAAATCATCAAGACATGATCGATGTTTCAAAATCAAGCATTGTTTAAGTAGCGGAAGCATTGTTGTAAACCCAACTTAAAAGTACTGGAATGTCATAAGTGTCTAACAAAGTAATAATGATCCTTGTCCACAACGACCGGCTCCTCTTTGTGCAAGCTCCATGTACCTAACGATCTGCAAGGCATGTAACAGAATGATCAACAAACTAGTTGAGCGAGTTCACAGTAAGTAAGTGCGTAACAGTAAGTAAAGGGTGGCTCTACTGGGCCGATAGTAAGTTATACAGGTGGGGGCTTCCCATGTTATGTGACCACTAGACTATTCGTATCAACTACTCGTATCATCCCTGTTCTTCTTCCGAGAACAGTAGCGCGTATGGGGTGTACGTAGGTCTTACGTACGTATCCTTCATAACCGAGGATAGGAGACGCGGGGGTGTACGTGGGTTTCACGTACGTATCCTTTGTACCGAGGATAGAAGTAATGCGTACACGTAGGTTTTACGTGCGTGCCTGACATCCGAGGCAGTAATTGGCATATGACCACGTAGGTGTTATCCTAACCTACGGAACCGTCCTGACATCCGAGGATCATGGTAGGTGATAGTCTAGGAAAAGCATATGTTCGTTCTTAGTCAATTGTAACCTTTATCCCATTCCCACTACCCGGGAATCCCATGCCTTAGTAGGAGTGTGAACTCACCTGGGTTTGCTCGGCAGACAGTATAATGCTCAAGTATACAAGTAAGGAATCAACCACGTCCTATCATGGTTACTATGCAAGTTAGGTTCGTATGTAGCACGTTTGTATCACGTATGGTATCAAGTATGATCATGGCAATTCACATAAACGTATCAGCCGTTCATATCAAGTAACGAGTCCAAGTAGTCGGCCCAATTAACATAAGCAGTCCATTTAGCATCTATGCAAACAAGTCCAATAACATAACAGTCATAAGGTTGGGCCTGTGACAGTGTAGGCCCAAAACAGGGTACGTGCCAAGGAGGTCTCGAGTCGAAATCAGCGATCTCGAGTCGCAACCAGTGGTTACGAGTCACAGCCGGAGATTACGAGTCGCAACAGGAGGTTGCGAGTCGCAACTGGTGATCTCGACTCATCATGGTCTGGTTACGAGTCGCAACGGGACTCGCAACCGTTGTCTCGGCTTGTGCTGTTTGTGGTCTCGAGTGGGGTTCCGACTCGCAATCCGAGTCGCAACCGTGTGTAACAGTTTCCATAATTCCTGTAACAATCTTACCGTGATTCTAGCAAACAACTTAGGCAGTTTCGGAAATCAGATCAAACAATGATTATTCAACATTCAATCATATTCATAATATCTTCAAATCATCATCATTTAGCATGTTCATAACAGCATCAAATCAACAATCAGATTATCACACAAATCTAAACCGGGTCATAAACATATCGTCGGACTAGCATGCAACCTATCCGATTATCATTCATACAGAACCTGATTATTTCTATCATCCTGAAATTAATCCGAAGACCAATCATAAACAACATAATCTAAACCGGCCCTAGTTCATAATCATGCAGATTTTAATCGGTTTCATCTAAACATGAAATCATAAAATCACTTATCACAAAAGTATAAACAAAACACTAACCGATTACGAGTAGAGGAGGGTGATCCGAACAAGAGAATGATCGGATGTTCTCGTGCCTTCGGGTCCTAAGCGAGCCGAGAGAGAGAGAGAGCAAGTAGGGTTTGTGTGTGTTATGAAAATTGTAACAATGAGAGAAACCAAACCCTTACCAAAGATTTGTGTTTGCGAGTGGGGAGTGGGCCGAGCCCAACTCGGTAACCTCATGGAGTCCGATTCAAGGTGTGGCCCAAACGGGCTTGTGAGACCGGTTAGCCTTGTGGATCGGGTTTTAGTGTGTGTGGTTTGGGCTCGTGTACACATAACATACATACGCACATAAATATCATAACATACAATAGCATCAAAGTTTGTAAAAAAATCATAACACGTTCACGTATATTACACAATGCTAGGTCTAAAGTTCGAGTTGTCACAATGCACTTTTGAAAAACGCCGCAGTGTAACCATCGGGCCCCGAGGCTTTATCAATACCAATACCGAACATCGCCCTTTTAACTTCTTCCGCTGAGACTTGCCGGATCATATGATGAGCAACCTGAGGAGAGAGTCTCTTAGAAAATAAATCCGGAGCCGGAGTAAGGGATGTATCACCTTGCGTTCCAAAAAATCTTTCATAATGCTTGACAAACGGGTGGAACACCGTATCACCCTTATAAAGGTTTCCATCCGAATCTTTAATCACCTCAATACGACTACAATGATTTTTCATTTTCAGAGAAGAGTGAAAAAACGCAGAGTTCATATCTCCCGCACTTAACCAATCTACTTTAGATTTTTGTTTCAGAAATCGCTCTTCGTCAAGTAATTCTTCTTGAAGGTCACGGCTAATCACAGTCTCGGCTGCTCGCAAATCAGCATTAGCATTATCCCGGTCAATCTTTTGCTGAACTAAATCTAGCTCCGATCGAAGATTCTCAACTTTTTTATGAATATTACCTTGTTTAAATAAAAGAGAACGCAGCGGATGCTTAAGCAAGCGAAGCTTTTTAACCACTCTGAACTGGTGAACACCATTTACATTAGTAATCCAGTTGCTATTAACAATCTCCAGGAACTCCGGTTTAAAAACCAGAAAATTCGCAAACTTGAAAGACCTCGGTTTCAGTCTAGAAGCATTCGGGAACGATAGAATACAAGGACAATGGTCCGAGAGTCTATACGGTTTGAAAATGGCCACGGAATTTGGAAAATCAGCAATAAAATTCGTATTTCCCATTACACGATCAAGTTTCTTTAGCAAACCTACCCCATTTTTTGGCTTTTGACTCCAAGTAAAGTGAATCCCCATACGGTTGATGTCAACGACTTCAATATTATCTACACACTCTTGAAAGTCACGCATACCAGTAGAAATCGATGAAGATCCCATAGAGTTATCCTCTATGTTAAGAGCCGTATTAAAATCTCCCAAAATGCACCAAGGTTTATCAGCAACAAGCGCTTTGTGTATAGAAAGATTATTCCATACATCTCTCCGGGCCATGTAATAATTATCAGCATACACGATTGAACAAAACATCATTCTTTTATCCAATTTGAACACGAGCTGTAAATGCATAACCTGATTAGATTGCGCCAAGATCATTACATCAAAAATGGCCGGGTTCCATCCAATAATAATTCTAGTGCCCTTAGAACAACAATTCCCATTCGAAGTCTATTCCCAAGATCTGAAAACTGCATTGCAAACTTTACTTAAATTACCAACGTCTACATGAGACTCTAGAATAGCACACAAACTTAGATTAAATTCCTTGACTGCATGCCGAACCTCTTTCTGCTTAAGGGGTCGGTTCAACCCCCTTATATTCCAAGATGCAATACTAACCATTGGTAACTTTCGGAGAAGGAGTGCTTGCCCCTTTACTATTAGTATTTCGAGTACCCTCCGTCATAAACTCATCCATTTCAGTTTCCACCTCAATAACCTCATCTTCATCAGATTCCTCATTGTTCAAATCCGTTCTCTTATTACTAGAACCCGACTCGTCCTCCACGTCATTAAGGACATCAAACGGGTTATTCGATCTTCTATCAATACGAACCGATTCCTTATTAACATCCCCTTTTGGTTTTGAACCGACAGGTCGATATTCAAATTTAGACTTTTGTTTATTAACAGGAATACCAACTTTCCTAGCAGCTTTCTTACCATACACCCCAGTGTATCCGTCTTGATCCACAATAGGAGCCTTCTTAACAGGATAATTCTTTTGACCATTGCGATTATGATTCTCATACACCACCATAGGTTGTTTCTTTGGATATTTGGGGCACATATCAGTCGAATGACCGAAGACACAGCAGCTAGCACATCGATGCGGACTCCACTCATACTCAACATACATAGTCTCTTTAATGAACCCCTCCCCATCCGGTTCCGGAATAGCCATTTTAATTTCCTCTCATAACTCATTCTCAGCCGAGATCTCAATCAAAGCTCTAGCATAGCTACTTCGACCCAAAGCATCGATACACATAGACGTAGTAAAAGAATCAAGCATTTTTGGTTCCCCAATAGTAGTTGCAATCAAGCTAAGATCATCCTCCGTATAGGCCGCTAGAGGAACTTCATGAATTTTGACCCACACCTGAACCTTTTTAACCTCCTTCTTTTCTAACTTAGTTGTTGGAGTCCAAACATCCAGAAATAATGGCTGTGATCTAATGATCCAAGGCCCGTCTTTCAGAGCATTCGACAATCCAACTTCATCATTAAATTTAAAGAAGAAAAATCCATTCGCGTTCATCATAGTTTTTAATAATCCATACTTCTTCCAATGCGTTCGAACATAATAATCAACTACAGGGAACGCAATCCGATCACCTAAAAAATACCCATAAAGAGTATTAGCCAGCTTATCTTGCACTGATCGAACAGATTCCCTCGGCAAAACAACGTCACAACCATCTTGTATAGCGGAACTAGCAAGAGATCGAAAGTTTACTTTTTTCAATCCATTAGCAACAACTGTATCAGCATATGACATCGATTTGGAGGTAGAGCCCTCACACGGCTGTTGTACACATTTATCCCTAGCCTCATAACTTAAACCCACAGTCTCAAATTCTGGTGGCTGAACCGGAACATTAACATTCTCATCAACTGGAACAGTAATTTTTGACAATTCATCAATGACGTTAAACTTACCCGGATCCCTTGCAGCCGACGACACAACACCTCTCCTCGGCAACATCGTTTTGCCGTCAATATCAACTACCCGAGACGCTAAACCCTGGACTTTAGTAGGCGGCTTTCCGCGATCAAAAAACATGTGTTCCCCAGGTTTTATACGTTCATTCAGATTGTTTTGGACACCTCTCTCCATCAGCAAGAAAACCCACTCACCATGCAAAGAACCAGCCGAAAACCAGAATACCAAAAGCTAACAGAAAACCCCTAATCCTTTAAACCCTAGAATCAGATCTCAACCCTTAATCGATTAACCCAGAGTTATCAATCTAGCTAAATTAGTCTCAGCTAACCGCAATCAATAACAACCAGGGTAATAAATCAGAGAATCGAATAAGATTACTAAGACAGCGATTTGAAAGAACAAGAAACCCTAGTTTTTGGATCGATCACGAATGCTAACAAGTTCGTTATAGGGTTCTGAAAAACAAAACTCTAATCACAGACTGTTATGCATAAGATTACGAAGAAAAAACTGAAGGATTCATGGTGAGGAACAGAAAATCGCCTAAAGGAGAGAGAGTTAGGGTTTTTTAGAATGCGCAGGATCGTATTTGCATGCTCATCTCAGTTCCTCCTAACTCATGTCAAATGGTTCCTCAAACTCGAATGCCAAACAGAGGTTATCAAACGATAGATCACAAGAATCTAAGGACTACGACATGCTATCAACGCATCACAATGTAAGCAAGCAATTCCGGTAATCATGCTATAGTGACGAGTGTGTGTTTGTACGCTACATCATAAACAAATGTACACTACTCATGCAATGTATACCACAGATGAAAAGACGAACCTTGCGATCTGGAGCTGAGTGTCATGGTCGTATCCTCGTTTTCAGAACTGTTCAGTTATAGTCCGGGTTTATAAAACATTTTTTAAAAACCAAGTTCACTATAATCAGTGGCTCTGATACCAAACTGTCACACCCCCAAAATACCAAATGCGGGAACACCGCAGGACGTGTGACGTACCAGGATCTAGCCACCAATCACATTGAACACATACAAGATTTTTGTATAACTTTCATTCATTAATAAAAAGTATTACATTACATAAAGCATAACTCATCGTATTCAGCGGAAGCATAAATCATAAGTGTTACATAAATAGTGTAAACTAAAGCCATTAGACTTGTCTTGCAATCCCATGCTTTACGACCCATGACCACTCCAGCATCCCAGACAGCAAGTTCCACGATCCACATAATCTATAACCTGCGAGCATGCACACACGTGTATCAGACAACGCTGGTGAGTTCATAGTTTTACGAAAACGTTAGTTACCAAGTGTTTAGTTACGTTCATTGATTACAATGTTGATAATACCTCGGATACAAGATGGCTCCTGATTTATGTTTTGCCCATTCCCCAGTGCTCCTATCAAAGCACTGGGCATGACTGGGTCATTAGTTCACACCCGTCCTCTCTGGTACGGGTTGAGGGTGCCAAACCTAAGTAGCGCTACCAACTAATACCCCGCTACCTCTCTGGTAACAAAAAGATGGGACTTAAGAGTGATAGGACGAGTGTATTATCCAACATACCAGTTTTACACAAAAGACGTATTCCTCTCAGGAATACCTAGTTGCTCGGATTGTTAATTTACTTTACCAGTTCCCAGTTGGTCAACCAAACCCTACCGTGGTTACGAAGGATAATCAGTTTCGAAATCATTCACGTCGTACATTAGCACACAGTAAATCACGCTTGGTTACACAGAATGCTCTTATCATAAAAACATGGCATGACATGTATCAACACTTAATTTCTCATGCAAGACCCTATCCACTATGATTATCACAAATCAATACATCATCATCAGGTGAATGTTCTAACCATTCCAGACAAGTCAGATTTTCCGTGTATAGTCAGTATCTTTTTCATGCAACAGTTAATATTCATAAACACAACATCCCATTTTTATCAAGTATTCACATAATGAGGTTGATCCAACAAGATATGAGGCCCGAATGATGTGTGTGTGACCCAAAGTGAAGGTCCGGCCCAACTACTTCCCACTATTATTGAAATCCTTTATGTCAAGCACATCATGGTTGTATAACGATTTACACGATCACAAGACTAATCATCAAAATCCTATTATCATGCCAAAAACTAACACATATACATCATCATGCAAGCCTACTGTTCAGATTGGTTAC
This sequence comes from Helianthus annuus, assembly GCF_002127325.2. Classification (NCBI taxonomy): domain Eukaryota; kingdom Viridiplantae; phylum Streptophyta; class Magnoliopsida; order Asterales; family Asteraceae; genus Helianthus; species Helianthus annuus. Next base: position 76,633,880 of record NC_035441.2, read on the forward strand.
ACAATTGTACATCCCGACGAAAGACCCAACTTTCGTCGTCTACATTCATGGCGAAACGTCCTTATGTTTCGTCGACTACACTCATGGCGAAACATCCATATGTTTCGTTGTAACATCTGTGCCTCCACGGCCATCGAACAAATACCAAACCAATGAAATATCGTATTTCATACTTGGGATTTGTATAAATATGTGTATCATTTGCACATATCAATTCTCGTTCGATTTCAAGCTCTAAATCGCTTTCTGGAAAGTTATACGCGAACTGATGCGCAAACATAATCAGTTTAGCGCGACAAACACTCCGGAATAGTGACATAGGCTTAACATACCTTAAATGACCTTTACATAACTTATAAATAAGTTTTGGAAGGTTTGGTGTGTCGAAATCAAGTTTATTCGCTTACAGGGACTAATTTCGACAAACTGTGAAAGTATGCCGATTCGTACTGTAATGAACATTCCGGAACTTGATCATAAGTTAAACATGCCCTAAATATCCTTTACATAGCTTAGAAATAGGCTTTGAGGTGTTTGGTGTGCAAAAATAAACTTGATTATTCAGGGACTAAAAGCGTCAAAAAGTGCACAAGTTTGCATTTTCGCGCATATCTTACGTTCTGAATATATCCGGACACCCAAAAATTTATGTAATCATTAAAATATTATATTTTAGCGATTGGCATGAGAAAATTCCATTCGTCGCTCAATTTGGATCGTTTTTGCGTTCGTTACGACTTCCGTCGTAATTAACGAACAACAAAACCGTACGACCAAACGAACCGACATCCAAGATATTTTTGAGCATGTTTTGAGTTCCCAATACTTTAACTTCATTTTAGAGCCTTGAAATGAGGTTAACGGGGCTTAAACGTGTCAAAATGGGCCGAAACGCATGTTTCTAAGCTACAGGGACCAATTTTGACAATCTGCCAAAGTTGGCCAGGCGGGGCGCGTAAGCCTTAGCCAAGTCTTATGCGGGGCGCATGGGCATGCCAGATAGAAACATTGAATCTGGTCTTTTAGCTCGATTTTGATGGTTTTGATGGGTGGTTTTTCATGCTATGGGCTGGTTTGTGTGTTCTCCAAGTTCCCCAATCAGCCTATAACAAGTGTATGGCCTAGATTATTCCCTCTTCTCCAAGAAATGATCTTAACGGTTTTACGAAAACTATATATAGCCATGCTCACCTCCTCATTCTTTGCTCATTCATTCTTCTCCTCTCTACCATCTGATTTGGAAGGCTCCCACAAGTGTTTGGAGCTTTCTAATCTCATTGGGAACTTGGTTTTCTTGTAGAAAATATAGCAAGGACCCATTGTGAGCATTCTTTCATTTTTTTATTGTTTTCCTAGTTTGGAAGTCAAATATAGTTTGACTTTCAGCTTTGACCACGAGATGGTCAACGAGAAGTTCGTTTGAACTTCACAACGTGATCGTAATCACGTTGGTTATAGTCCTTAGTGACTATACCCACTGATTACCACGTTGACTAGGCGTACTGACGAGTCATAGTTTCGGTCAAAATGCACATTTAAGCGTATTTTGCAACCAAACTACTCTTGGTATCAAAACACTTTGTTTTGATATCAAAACCTGTTTTCTAACTTAGTTAAGCATGTTTTAACATGCTTAGCTCGTCACTTTTAGTTTAGTGCTTGTTTAGAGTCGTAAGTCAAGCGGTCTAAACCACCGCTTAGACTTTCGAACTCGACCCGTTTGGTTGATCTTTAGGATCCGACCAAGCATGTTTAGTGACCATAGTTGCATAGGGAATAACCTTCCGAGGTTATAGCTTATGGTCACCGAGTTTAAGTAGTTGTATGATAGGTAGATTATATGCCTTAGATAAATTACCAAAATGCCCTTTTCATGCATAATTGGACTCTAAGCATATGAAACCTAACTTTTGTCACCTAAACTGATTATGCAACTTATTTAAACATGTTTAGGCATATAATACTTGTCATAGGACTAGTTAGACGTCTCGAACGCGCGTTTGCGCGCACGACGCGTTAAAGTAGCGTAAGCTACCTTAATGGGTCGTAACGGGTCGAAAGCACTTAGGTAGGTTTCAATCTAGTATGTAGGCATTGTTAAACCATGTCATGTGAGTTCCTATAACTCATTTTGGTTTACAAGACCTCATCCTATCCGATCCTCCGACTTAGGTCCGGTTTATTTATATAGTTATTAGGTTGCCGATTGATTCCGTGCTCCCTCTAGCTTTGCTTGGTTGTTGTTCAAAGACCGCTAAGCATTCTCAGGCGAGTACATAGTTCCCCTATTTTACTGTTTTCAATTGTTTTGGGGTGATCCATATGTGTTAAATGATTTCAATGTTTTAACGATGGTTTTTGAAAAACGATTGAAATGGTTTATATTAAATTAATAACGATTTTGATAAAGTGAACAAACTTGTTGGTTGTAATTACATAACGAATAACATTCATTAATTTTGGCCAAACCGACCAGTATTAGGTTATGGTACCATAGGATCTGACAAATCCCGCTATCAGACTGCACCCATGGTTATGTGTGGGTTAGGTGGGTAGCGACCGAATTTGTAATTGTTAACTTACCCTTTGGTGGTTAGTTAATGCGAGATTGTTAACTTACCCTTTGGTGGTTAGTTAATGCGAGATTGGCGATAGGCGAGTCACGAAGTTTGAATGTTATTAGCGAGATGACCGAAAGTAGTTTCACTATTAAAACGAGTTAAACAATTTTGGGGATAAGTTACACGATTTGAAACGAATTAAACGAATTGGATAAATGTTTTGGTTAAACGATTGGTTTTGGGATGTGATTAGATAATGGGACAGGTGTAGCATGATAAAAGCATGGTAGATACGACGCTGGTACATCTTATATATAAATGCTCTTATCATATTACATTTTGTGTCATTATTTAGTTCACTGGGGAAACAATTTTAAAACAATGTCACACAACGAGGTTTTTGAAATGATATAAACCATACGAGTTTTATTAACAAGTTTTTACGAGATGTTTTACAATTTGATTTGATAAAACAAATGTTTTGGGTTAAGAATCATGGCTACGAGATTTTATAACAAACTATAACCAATTTGATTTGAGTTGGTTATTTATGTTGCAATACACTTTTCAAAACGAGGTTTGTATTTTGACTCTTGTAGTCTAACGAGGTACTGCAACATGTAAACTAGCCATGAATCCGATAATCTCATAAAACCTATATACTCGCCAGCATTTCTTTGCTGACTTTGTTTTCACATATGTTTCAGGTAATGTTGATTGCTAGGATGCACACTCATATAGGACTGGACAAGGCCTTAGTGACTTAATAACAATGATAGACTATGTTTAACTTGTTTGTTAGATTTTAAGACGATGTAAATGTTTAACGTTTAATAAAACGAAACTTCAAATTTTCGTGTGTTTTGAAACAATGATTCTGTTACAACACTCCCCGATGTTTCCGCCACATTTTGTTGTTTTAACGTGGTCGGGGTGTGATAGAAAAGTTGGTATCAGAGCTCATGGTTATAGGGAATTAGGTTATTAGTAATGCTTTGACCTAGTCTATAACCTTCCTAGGACCCTAGCACAAGATTCTTGTGTTTAGATCTTAAAACAATACCGTCACCTATCCTTAGGTGACAACCACAATTAGAACATAAATTTCAAATCCGCTTCGAAAATTAATCATCTGTTCTAGGATGATTGATTACTAGGTTTTGAACCTTTTGTTATATGGTTTTGAACCCTTCTAATTTGATTTATCATTGGCCTTGTGCCTTCTGAGTTTCCAAAATCTCGTTAAAGTTTGGGTCTAAGTAATGTGAACACGTGCAAACTGGAAGAGTGAATGCCTGTACCCTGAGTTTTCTGTCTAAGGCTAGAGTGTTCGTACAAATCCGCAGTATCGGACCAGTCACTCTTACCTGGGAACTCTTGGGGTGAGTGTTCACTTATAGGCGAGCATGTCTTCAGTAATACATTAATATGACCCATTTACTTTGATTAATCACCGTCTCATTTGTTTGCCTTAGGTAACAAACAAATGATCACAATTTTTATGCGTTGTCGTTCTAGTTTGATTACCCGATAGCCTTTCATTCGTTTCTCTCTATGTCTTCCATTTCCTCTGGAATGTCACTTCATCGCAACAACGCTCAGATGTCCGAACAGGCTACTAAAGTTGCCCAACGAATAGGCGAAGTAATCCTGAAGACTGCTGAATTAGCTGTTGCCATGTCCCGTCTCCAGGATGAAACCACCCGAGAAGCATCAAAGGAAGCAGAAGCAAAGTCTTTAAAAAGGTCAAAGAAGCATAAAACCTCAAAGAATCCTCCAACCGTTGCACCAAATCAAGCAGGACCTGGTCAGGTGGCAACACCACCAGCCAAGAAACGGTACTTGGGAACTGCTCCTTTCTGCAATCAATGCAATGGCCACCATCTAAATCAAGCACCTTGTTTCAAATGTACCCACTGCGGGCGATGGGGACATTTGGTTAACATGTGCCGCTTTGTCATCCAAAACAAAGCTGTTGTAGGTCCTACTGTTGCTCGAGCACCATACGAAGGAACAGCCCCTTTGTGCCATCAGTGTAACCTCCATCACCATGCTAGTGTCAAATGCCAAATATGCTTCAAGTGTGGACTTGTTGGTCATTTGGCAAGAGACTGTCGTTCGCTATGTTAAACCAAACTATTCAGAACCCTGTTCAACTTCAAGCAAATCCAGCACAAGCTCGTTTTCCTCTCGGAACTTGCTACTTCTATGACGAGACGAGTCATTTCAGGGACGAATACACAGAGTTTGTCAATGCAAATCTGACCCACGGATGAGCATTGGGCTGATTAAAAGAAGCTGCTGCTTGAAATAATTGGAAACTTATGCTTTTGTTTCTTTTGTTGAACTCTGAAACAACCTGTTTGGTTTATAAATAAATCGTTGTTCACAATTCTGATGTACAAGTGTAGTTACATGTGTGTATGGCATACCCCTATAATACCTACACCAAAGAACTATGTTCTTTACAAACTACTCTTGTAGTTCTTCCATTCATGTGATCGCTCATGATTTCCTCAAAAATTCTAAGTACTCGTTTCAAGAAACGAAGTACCGAATACAAGTGACATTTTGAGTAATCACTTTAAATCCTTGGTAAGATAACTAAGGGTATTACTTTTTCGATCTTATACCCAACCTCCAAATTCTGCTTCCTATGTCGCCTTGGCATAGCTAGCACCTCAACATCATGAGGATTCTACCTCGTGTGTCGACTTAAGCACGTCTAGTGCAAGGTTTTGAAGCGTCCCTTGCTATTCGAATTCTGAAATCCATATAGGATCTTATTATCTTCACAATTAGATCCTTGTGGATGATTATCACTCAAATCGGAACCCTTGAGTGGATTCTTTGTACGCCTTAATACGTACATTACAATTCAATAAGGACAAGCCGAATTCCTATCAAGATCTCTCTATCTTCATAGTTAGATTTTTGAAGATGTTTAAAGTGCCAAATGAAATCCACGGATTGGATTCCTGGTATGCTTTAAATACCCGTGTCCAAAATAACAAATTAAAGGTCAAGTTAAACGACTATGTGATTATGTGTTTCTTTTATGTTTTTGTGTAATCCGAGTTATTCGTTATCCAAATCCTCGTAGAACCTTCCATATCTTCATATGAGGGATTCATAGTAGGATATCCAAAGGTACTACCTTAAATCCTTAATGGGCTTCTACGTGGTAGGTAAGACCCTTGGATTTTATAGTACCATTCCTTAATTTGAAAAAGAGACCCTTTGGGTGGTCTTGTAAAAAGATTGATTCAAATCTGGTTAGGAATGACATGTGATGATATAGTTGGAAAGACTCCTTGGTGGTCTGTTTTAAAAGATCATTTATTGATCTAGAGGACTCATGGTGGTCTAGTCACACTCATCACAGGTTTGTTTATCGGGTTTTTTCCCTACACATTATAGAATGCACTGTGTGGACTGTCACACCCCCAAAAATCCACACGCGGAGTACCACCGCTTGGAGGCGTGACATGACCAGGATCAAGCCATCAATCATATTGAACATAGCATAATATAAATAAAATAGTTCGTAAAACCCAATTCAATACAATTGATGTTCTAAACCAAACATAGTATCAATAGCGGAAGCATAATAATGTAATCCCAAAGTAAATCATAAGTTTAATTGTTTAACATAATGTCCACGATCCGAATCCCACAACGACCTGCTCCTCCTTGTGCAAGCTCCAAAAGTACCTAAGGTCCTGCAAGGCATGCAGCAGAGAGTCAACAACTAGTTGAGCGAGTTCACAGTTAATAGTTCAGTAATAGTATAGTGTGAGTAATAAGTTCGTTCGTTATAGCATATATCGTATTTCCATCGCGGCCTCCCAGGCAGGTATGCGAAGATGTTAGGGGATGTTCTTCCCAAGTGTTCTAGACTAGGTTTATTAGTATCGCGGCCTACCAGGCAGGTGTGCGAAGATTAGTAAGTTCAGTTCGCGGCCTTCCAAAGGCAGGTGTGCGAAGTCAGTCATAATATCGCGGCCAACCCTTGGCAGGTGTGCGAAGATCAGTTCAATAAGTGTTACTAGTCTAGTTGGTTCGTATTCGTTAGGTTCTACCATCTGAGTATACACAATAATCCATCAAATCCCATTCCCACCCGGGAACCCATGCCTTGGCTGTGTGAACTCACCTTGGTTTGCTCGGTATGCTAAGTAAGTGCTCACAGCTAATCAATCGCGTCCTAAATATGTACGTATGCATAATCAGTTTTATATCCAAGTTGTTCACGTATAGGTATAATCACAGAAGTACTAGCATGTATCCGTTATCACATAAGTCATGCACATCACTTAACAGCAGTTAAACATCTCAGTTAACTTTTAATAGAGTTAAATCAGATTACTGTGCAAAGTATTCAAATTGGCGAAACACATAATTGCCGAGACACATTCTGTTTCGCCAACTACCCTTGGCGAAACACCCCCTCTAATTCGCCGACATATCCTTGGCGAAACACTTTCTGTTTCGTCAAGATCCCCTTTGGCGAAACACACCTTTTGTTTCGTCGAAACCTCAACTGATCTAGCAAGAAACAAACATCACAACAACGCCCTAGTGGCCGACACCTATCAACCACCGCCAATCCCCATTGGACCGGCATATACCGATTACGCCCCCTCCCCTTATCGCTAATTGCCGACAAACCCATATGTACCCACTTTTGATGGAATGGTGCACTATATTGATTGGACCACCATAGGCTCCAACCGATTTAATGAACCAATGGCACCACAAACTTTAATCCATATTACTCATTACCACATATGAATGATTTCATGAAACTGACAAAACCACATGCAAATATCAAACTATAGCCGACAATTACTACACACATCGCAGGTATGCACAAATTACTTTATATATATAGGACTATCTAGGGTGCTCTACTTTGATTGGACCAACATAACATGCTAGCCGCCAAATCAACCAATTAACACACAACAAATTGATTTCAATATTTAATATATATGAAATACATACTGACCATTCCTTTTATTAACCTATGGCCGCCATTTTTTTTGATATACAAGATTATAATTCTACCAGCCATTTAACTTCCCTCCCATTGGACCAAATTCATGCAATCCCAATCACTTTATCATGTCCATCATGCAAACCGGATCATCATTCTATCCACAACAACCTCACATGACACTGACACCCACATGCAAATACTAATTCCTAGCAGCCGATCATGATTCCTATTTGCTTGACTGCACAAGTATAACATTAATACAGTCAAAGGGTTTATATAAAGTGGCCGACAACCATGCCCCTAATCCTTATACTATTGGACCGAATCACCACTCATCAATTAGCATGACATATGTTTTCCATTTTAAATCTGATAGTTGCTTTTGTTCACTATAACTCGGCTACAACCATCCCTAGCATAAACAAGATCATGCAAGACTATATCTTATTTTGAATATTACTAATACCGATCAACATCAGACTCTATTATGCCGATTGTGTAATCAATTTAATCAAGCATCACGGTCGCATGCATTTAAGTTCAAATCAAAAACTAAATCAAATAAGGACGACACACTAACCGATGATGTAGCGTTTGAGGGTTGTGCTAGACGAGAAGGTAAAGCTTCAAGAGAGAGAGAAAGGCTGCCGTTGACTTTGAAGGAGGGTAAGAGAGGTTAGGGTTTACTAAATAATATTCTATTGTAACAGGTTAATATCACAACATTGAAATTTGCTCTCTACTGGGCCGAAGCCCATTTTGTTTTCGTTGGCCACATATTGAACGAAAACACTAAGTTGTTTTCGTGGGGAGGGGTGTCTTCAAGTGGGGTGTTTTCGGGTGTAGTGTTCCACTATCATGCTTTCCATCATACAAGCAAATAATCAATACAATATACATATAACATCTATATACATATCATGTATACTACAATCTACACCCAACATGTGTATTGCACATCAAGTAATTATAAAAGCACAGTTAACACCCACCATATATAACATACAAACAACAATTCGATTTAACATATTACAACGTGTACAGTTGTGAAACAAACAAGTCGTGACAACAAACAATCTAAACAATTAACATGCAATAGTGCGAAGATGGAATCTTGAAAACTCGAGTTGTCACATTATCCCCGACTTGAAAGAAATTTCGTCCCGAAATTTAGCATGCGGTTACTGAGGAAGCTAGGTAGGTTACATCGTTTACTGGTTTTCCTGGGGTGTCACATCATCCCCCCGTTGATTTGGAATTTCGTCCCGAAATTCCGCAGTAGTAGCTTCAGTCTCAGTAGTGGTTGCATTGGTTCCGAATAACTGGGGGTACTTTTCTGTCATCTGGTCTTCGCGTTCCCAGGTGTACTCTGGGCCACGTTTGGAGTTACAACGAACTCGGACAAGAGGGATTCTCTTGTGTTTGAGGACCTTAACATCCCGGTCCGTGATTTCAACTGGTTACTCGACGAACTGCAACCGCTCGTCGATAGTGAGGTCCTTGAAAGGAACTATGAGGGTCTCATCTGACAGGCACCTCTTCAGATTCGACACGTGAAAAACATTGTGAACTGCACCGAGTTCAGCTGTTAAGTTTAGTCTGTAGGCCACTTTGCCTATTCTTTCTGCGATATCGAACGGTCCAACATACCGTGGATTGAGCTTGCCCCGTTTACCAAATCGAACCACACCCTTCCAGGGTGAGACTTTGAGTAGCACTCGATCCCCAACTTGGAACTCGAGCGGTTTTCTGCGTAGATCAGCGTAGCTTTTTTTTTTTTGGCGATCACGAGCCGCCGCCATGCGTTGTCGTATCTGTGCTATTCGTTCAGTAGCATCAACTACCATTTCTGGACCTGTGATTTGACGATCCCCCACCTCTGCCCAACAGAGAGGTGATCGGCATTTACGTCCGTACAATGCCTCGAATGGAGCGGCTTGTATGCTGGTGTGGTAACTGTTATTGTACGAAAACTCCACTAAAGGGAGATGCTTTTCCCAGCTATTGCCGAAATCGATAACATACGCCCGAAGCATGTCTTCTAGAGTTTGAATCGTGCGCTCAGACTGCCCATCCGTCTGAGGATGATACGCTGTGCTCATGACTAATCGTGAGCTGAAAGATTTGTGCATTGCTTGCCATAGTTCTGAAGTGAATCGTGCATCCCGATCCGAAATAATAGAGGTTGGCACTCCGTGCCTCGAAACAACTTCTTTCAAGTAGATGTCTGCTAAAGTAGAGAACTTATCCGTTTCTTTGATAGCCAAGAAATGAGCAGACTTTGTGAGTCGATCAACGATCACCCAAATAGTATCATTCCCGCGCTGGGATCTAGGCAAGCCAGTGACAAAATCCATGGAAATTTCATCCCATTTCCACTGCGGTATCTTTGGTTGCTGAAGTAGGCCTTAGGGTTTCTGGTACTCTGTCTTGACTCTCGCACAAGTCAAACATTTGCCGACGTAAGTTGCAATGTGGGCCTTCATGCTAGGCCACCAGTATGTAGTTCTGATGTCATGATACATTTTATCCGAACCTGGATGTACCGAGTAGCGAGACTTATAAGCTTCATCCTTTACGTTTTCCGGTTTCAATGCTTCCACCTGAGCATCTCGTATTTGTGCAGGGAGATCAGACTGAATAGTGAGCTACAAAGCTCGTACGCGTCTAGGAAGGGTGTCCTTTCGACTGAGAGCGTCGGCCACAACATTGGCTTTGCCTGGATGATACTTAATAGCGCATTCGTAATCGTTAAGCAGTTCGACCCATTGTCATTGACGCATGTTCAATTCCTTCTGCTTGAAGATATGCTCGAGACTCCTGTGATCGGTGTAAATTGTGCACTTGGTACCGTACAGGTAGTGTCGCCATATCTTAAGTACGAAAACAACAGCTCCCAGCTCTAAATCGTGCGTCGTGTAGTTCCGTTCATGAACCTTGGGTTGACGAGATGCGTAAGCAATAAATTTATCCCGTTGCATCAATACGCAACCAAGCCCCTGTATCGATGCGTCGCAATAGACCACAAAATCGTCTGTGCCCTCTGGCAATGAGAGAATAGGTGCACTGCAAAGCCTATCCTTTAAGTACTGAAAAGCGGTTTCCTAGGACTCTCCCCAACGGTAGGTAACACCTTTTTGTGTCAGCATTGTAAGTGGCTGAGCAATCTTTGAGAAATCTTTGATAAACCGACAGTAGTAACCCGCCAAACCCAAGAATTGGCGTATTTCCCTTGGTGTACGTGGTGCAGGCCAGTTTCTGATCGAATCTACCTCGGATGGATCAACATGAATCCCATCCATGTTCACCACATGGCCTAAGAAGTGGACTTCACGAAGCCAGAAGTCACCTTTTGAAAACTTGGCGTACAGTTGTTCCTTCCGAAGGAGTTCCAAAATCAATCGCAGGTGCTGCTCGTGCTCCTCTTGACTCTTGGAGTAAATCAGAATGTCGTCGATGAAGACAATGACGAACTTGTCAAGATAGGGTTTGCACACCCTGTTCATAAGATCCATGAAGACCGCAGGTGCGTTCGTAAGCCCGAATGGTATGACAAGAAACTCGTAATGGCCGCAGCGAGTTCTAAATGCTGTCTTGGAGACGTCCTCATCCTGGACTCTCAGCTGATGATAACCAGTCCTTAGATCAACCTTGGAGTAGTAACTCGACCTTTGCAACTGGTCGAATAAGTCGTCAATGCATGGAAGAGGATAACGGTTCTTCACTGTGACCTTGTTCAGTTCACGGTAATCAATTTCACATCCTGAAGGTGCCATCCTTCTTTTTCACCGATAATTGGTATCCAATAGTTCTTGTAGCTCCCCAAGGCGAAGAGATAGGTCGGATAAATCCCTTATCCAAGATTTCTTGTAGCTGCGTCGATAGTTCTTCCGATTCTGGTGGAGCTAAGCGATACGATGCTCGAGCTATGGGTGCTGCTCCTGGAGCGAGCTCGATTTGAAATTCGACCTGACGATGAGGCGGTAGACCAGGTAAATCTTTAGGAAACACCTGAGGAAAGTCGCGTACAACTGGATGGTCTTCCAACTTCTTTTCTTTCGCTGATGCGTCAGTAACGAGAGCCAAAATTGCGGTGTGGCCCTTCCGCGAACATTTCTGAGCCTTCAAGAAAGAGGTGATGCCAACCACAGCACCACTCTTGTCGCCTTGAACTTCGAGAGGTTCTTGACCAGAACGAGGAATGCGAACAATCTTTTCTTTGCATAGGATTTCTGCTTGCTGTTGCTGCTGGCGATTCCGATTTGCAGGCCGTGGACTCCTGAATCCTAAGCTTCATGGCCCATCTTGAGACACCTCTGGCAACGTCCCTCGTTGCACTAACCACCGTGGTGTCTGTCGCATTAGTTACACGTTGGGTGAATTCCCCGATATCAACCCTGCCCCTGACCACCAGAAGTTGGCTGACTCGGCTCTGGTGATCACTATTCTTGCGCTGTTGCTGTGCTTGAGACTGAACGGTAGCTTAACCCTTGCTGGAATACCCATCCCATTTCCGCTTGTTGTCACAAGGAGTAGCGGGAGTAGCAGAAGTGATAGCGGTAGTAATAGTGCTGATACAACTAGGCAGCCTGTTCTGTTCCACTGCCTGATCCGTGAGGCGATGAGCAAGACACTGAATGTCTTGGATATTGTCGAGGTTAGCCGATGTTGCATGGCTCTGAATCTCTGAGGCTAGACCCTTGAGGTACAATTCAATACGCTTGCTTGAAGGGTCCACCATGGTTGGACACAAGATGGCCAGTTCGTTCGACCGTTTCGTATGAGCTTCAATTTTTGACCCCGTCATTTTCAAATGGTAAGGCTCCACTTCCAACTTGTGGATGTCATCACGCGTGCGGTATTCCCTTTTTAATGCGTTCTTTGAATTCGTTCCAGGGGTGGCGTTAGAAGCTGCCAACCCTAGTATCTGTACTTGCGCGTTCCACCAGGTTAGTGCGATTCCTTCCAAAGTACCTGTGGCGTTCTTGACCCTGCGAGCCTCAGGGCATTCACACATCTCGAACGCAGACGCGAGCTTCCCAACCCAATGGAGTAATCCCACTGCTCCTTCTGTGCCACTGAATGTGCTTGGACGACAGTCCATGAAGTTCTTGAATGTGCAGACAGGTTGCTGTGCTTTCTGACCCGTTGCGCGAGGAAGATAGGTCAAGGTTAAGCGCGAGAGTTGGGTCACGAGAGTAGGATCTAACATCCTAGGATAGGTCTGGAATAGCAAGTTATACCTCCTGCTTGTGCGGCTGCAAGTGCCGCAGCAACTTGTTCGTTAATGAGAGCCGTCAACTGGGCTTGAGTCATGTTAACACGTCCGGACATGATCGAACAGTAAAGGTACATAAGTATGAATGGTTCGCGAGTAGTGCGATGACAGAAAAGTGTAGGCACATAGGTGTTCTCAAGCAGTATCAAGTAGTGAGCAAAGTAATGTAAGCATACTACGAGCAAAGTTCTATGCAATTCTAGCATGTAGGCAATAAACATAAACCTTATTACCTAGGATGTTGGGTCTTGCACGTGGAGCGAAGCGTCGTTGTGGATCGTTGAACACTGTACTGGTTATAGTCTGGTTTTAATAAAAACGTTTTCCCCATATTAAAACCAAGTTCTCTATAACCAATGGCTCTGATACCAATCTGTCACACCCCCAAAAATCCACACGCGGAGTACCACCGCTTGGAGGCGTGACATGACCAGGATCAAGCCATCAATCATATTGAACATAGCATAATATAAATAAAATAGTTCGTAAAACCCAATTCAATACAATTGATGTTCTAAACCAAACATAGTATCAATAGCGGAAGCATAATAATGTAATCCCAAAGTAAATCATAAGTTTAATTGTTTAACATAATGTCCACGATCCGAATCCCACAACGACCTGTTCCTCCTTGTGCAAGCTCCAAAAGTACCTAAGGTCCTGCAAGGCATGCAGCAGAGAGTCAACAACTAGTTGAGCGAGTTCACAGTTAATAGTTCAGTAATAGTATAGTGTGAGTAATAAGTTCGTTCGTTATAGCATATATCGTATTTCCATCGCGGCCTCCCAGGCAGGTATGCGAAGATGTTAGGGGATGTTCTTCCCAAGTGTTCTAGACTAGGTTTATTAGTATCGCGGCCTACCAGGCAGGTGTGCGAAGATTAGTAAGTTCAGTTCGCGGCCTTCCAAAGGCAGGTGTGCGAAGATTAGTAAGTTCAGTTCGCGGCCTTCCAAAGGCAGGTGTGCGAAGTCAGTCATAATATCGCGGCCAACCCTTGGCAGGTGTGCGAAGATCAGTTCAATAAGTGTTACTAGTCTAGTTGGTTCGTATTCGTTAGGTTCTACCATCTGAGTATACACAATAATCCATCAAATCCCATTCCCACCCGGGAACCCATGCCTTGGCTGTGTGAACTCACCTTGGTTTGCTCGGTATGCTAAGTAAGTGCTCACAGCTAATCAATCGCGTCCTAAATATGTACGTATGCATAATCAGTTTTATATCTAAGTTGTTCACGTATAGGTATAATCACAGAAGTACTAGCATGTATCCGTTATCACATAAGTCATGCACATCACTTAACAGCAGTTAAACATCTCAGTTAACTTTTAATAGAGTTAAATCAGATTACTGTGCAAAGTATTCAAATTGGCGAAACACATAATTGCCGAGACACATTCTGTTTCGCCAACTACCCTTGGCGAAACACCCCCTCTAATTCGCCGACATATCCTTGGCGAAACACTTTCTGTTTCGTCAAGATCCCCTTTGGCGAAACACACCTTTTGTTTCGTCGAAACCTCAACTGATCTAGCAAGAAACAAACATCACAATAACGCCCTAGTGGCCGACACCTATCAACCACCGCCAATCCCCATTGGACCGGCATATACCGATTACGCCCCCTCCCCTTATCGCTAATTGCCGACAAACCCATATGTACCCACTTTTGATGGAATGGTGCACTATATTGATTGGACCACCATAGGCTCCAACCGATTTAATGAACCAATGGCACCACAAACTTTAATCCATATTACTCATTACCACATATGAATGATTTCATGAAACTGACAAAACCACATGCAAATATCAAACTATAGCCGACAATTACTACACACATCGCAGGTATGCACAAATTACTTTATATATATAGGACTATCTAGGGTGCTCTACTTTGATTGGACCAACATAACATGCTAGCCGCCAAATCAACCAATTGACACACAACAAATTGATTTCAATATTTAATATATATGAAATACATACTGACCATTCCTTTTATTAACCTATGGCCGCCATTTTTTTGATATACAAGATTATAATTCTACCAGCCATTTAACTTCCCTCCCATTGGACCAAATTCATGCAATCCCAATCACTTTATCATGTCCATCATGCAAACCGGATCATCATTCTATCCACAACAACCTCACATGACACTGACACCCACATGCAAATACTAATTCCTAGCAGCCGATCATGATTCCTATTTGCTTGACTGCACAAGTATAACATTAATACAGTCAAAGGGTTTATATAAAGTGGCCGACAACCATGCCCCTAATCCTTATACTATTGGACCGAATCACCACTCATCAATTAGCATGACATATGTTTTCCATTTTAAATCTGATAGTTGCTTTTGTTCACTATAACTCGGCTACAACCATCCCTAGCATAAACAAGATCATGCAAGACTATATCTTATTTTGAATATTACTAATACCGATCAACATCAGACTCTATTATGCCGATTGTGTAATCAATTTAATCAAGCATCACGGTCGCATGCATTTAAGTTAAAATCAAAAACTAAATCAAATAAGGACGACACACTAACCGATGATGTAGCGTTTGAGGATTGTGCTAGACGAGAAGGTAAAGCTTCAAGAGAGAGAGAAAGGCTGCCGTTGACTTTGAAGGAGGGTAAGAGAGGTTAGGGTTTACTAAATAATATTCTATCGTAACAGGTTAATATCACAACATTGAAATTTGCTCTCTACTGGGCCGAAGCCCATTTTGTTTTCGTTGGCCACATATTGAACGAAAACACTAAGTTGTTTTCGTGGGGAGGGGTGTCTTCAAGTGGGGTGTTTTCGGGTGTAGTGTTCCACTATCATGCTTTCCATCATACAAGCAAATAATCAATACAATATACATATAACATCTATATACATATCATGTATACTACAATCTACACCCAACATGTGTATTGCACATCAAGTAATTATAAAAGCACAGTTAACACCCACCATATATAACATACAAACAACAATACGATTTAACATATTACAACGTGTACAGTTGTGAAACAAACAAGTCGTGACAACAAACAATCTAAACAATTAACGTGCAATAGTGCGAAGATGGAATCTTGAAAACTCGCGTTGTCACATGGACTATGCAAGGAATTGCGTAATTATGGATGCATACATAATTATGAAATTCAGTGCACAGAAACCACAGTAAGATTTATCATGTGTAAGAACCGATAGTGACAACAATAACGGAACGTGAACAATGTAATGGAGGTACGGTGGACGCACCAATGACGCTTCATATACTTGTATATAAGTGTCCCTCTTACATTGCAAGCATAATGTTATTAAAGTTACTAGAAGTTCAGAACCCTAACCGGTGTTGTCTTATTTTTTTCAACTTCATGTTTCGAAATGCCTAGCTTGTCTCAAAGTCAAGGCTGAACATCAACGACCTTCTGGTTTGCTTATACCACCAGAGATACTGGTTTGGAAGTGGGAGAACGTTGCTATGGATCTCATCACTAAATTACCGCCTACATCTAAAGGTCACGATGCTATATGAGTTGTTATCGATCGATTAACGAAGACAACTCGTTTCATTCCGACTCGCGAAGATCTATCTGCTGATAAACTTGCACCCCGATATGTTGGACCATTTAAGGTTGTTGAAAGAGTTGGGATGGTTTCCTATCGACTAGAGCTACTTCTAGAGCTTGGAAATATTCATCCGACTTTTCATGTGTCCAATTTGCGAAAGTCTTTAGCGGACGCTGATCTTCACATTCCTCTCGACGAAATCCGAATCGATAAAACGATGCACTTTGTCGAGAAACCTGTGGAGATAGTAGACCGTACAATAGAAGAACAAACGGATTCGTTTGGTTAAGATTCGCTGGGAATCTAAGCGTGGCCCAGAATTTACTTGGGAACGTGAGGACCAAATGAAGGCGAAATATCCACAATTGTTCTCACAAGTTTCCTCTAGTTAAAATTTCGGGATGAAATTTCCTGAAGTAGGGGAGACTGTAACATCTGTGCCTCCACGCCATCGAACAAATACCAAACCAATGAAATATCGTATTTCATACTTGGGATTTGTATAAATATGTGTATCATTTGCACATATCAATTCTCGTTCGATTTCAAGCTCTAAATCGCTTTCTGGAAAGTTATACGCGAACTGATGCGCAAACATAATCAGTTTAGCGCGACAAACACTCTGAAATAGTGACATGGGCTTAACATACCTTAAATAACCTTTACATAACTTATAAATAAGTTTTGGAAGGTTTGGTGTGTCGAAATCAAGTTTATTCGCTTACAGGGACTAATTTCGACAAACTGTGAAAGTATGCCGATTCGTACTGTAATGAACATTCCGGAACTTGATCATAAGTTAAACATGCCCTAAATATCCTTTACATAGCTTAGAAATAGGCTTTGAGGTGTTTGGTGTGCAAAAATAAACTTATTGGTCATTCAGGGACTAAAAGCGTCAAAAAGTGCACAAGTTTGCATTTTCTCGCATATCTTACGTTCTGAATATATCCGGACACCCAAAAATTTATGTAATCATTAAAATATTATATTTTAGTGATTGGTATGATAAAATTCCATTCGTCGCTCAATTTGGATCGTTTTTGCGTTCGTTACGACTTCCGTCGTAATTAACCGAACAACGCAACCGTACGACCAAATGAACCAACATCCGAGATATTTTTGAGCATGTTTTGAGTTCCCAATACTTTAACTTCATTTTAGAGCCTTGAAATGAGGTTAACGGGGCTTAAACGTGTCAAAATGGGCCGAAACGCATGTTTCTAAGCTGCAGGGACCAATTTTGACAATCTGCCAAAGTTGGCCAGGCGGGGCGCGTAAGCCTTAGCCAAGTCTTACGCGGGGCGCGTGGGCATGCCAGACAGAAACATTGAATCTGGTCTTTTAGCTCGATTTTGATGGTTTTGATGGGTGGTTTTTCATGCTATGGGCTGGTTTGTGTGTTCTCCAAGTTCCCCAATCAGTCTATAACAAGTGTATGGCCTAGATCATTCCCTCTTCTCCAAGAAATGATCTTAACGGTTTTACGAAAACTATATATAGCCATGCTCACCTCCTCATTCTTTGCTCATTCATTCTTCTCCTCTCTACCATCTGATTTGGAAGGCTCCCTCAAGTGTTTGGAGCTTTCTAATCTCATTGGGAACTTGGTTTTCTTGTAGAAAAGATAGCAAGGACCCATTGTGAGCATTCTTTCATGTTTTTTATTGTTTTCCTAGTTTGGAAGTCAAATATAGTTTGACTTTCAGCTTTGACCACGAGATGGTCAACGAGAAGTTCGTTTGAACTTCACAACGTGAGCGTAATCACGTTGGTTATAGTCCTTAGTGACTATACCCACTGATTACCACGTTGACTAGGCATACTGACGAGTCGTAGTTTCGGTCAAAATGCGCATTTAAGCGTATTTTGCAACCAAACTACTCTTGGTATCAAAACACTTTGTTTTGATATCAAAACCTGTTTTCTAACTTAGTTAAGCATGTTTTAACATGCTTAGCTCGTCACTTTTAGTTTAGTGCTTGTTTAGAGTCGTAAGTCAAGCGGTCTAAAAGTTAAAAAAAGAAATTAAGCTTTCTGATGGAGCTCTGGGCGATATTGGCGATTTGGTGAAACCCTAGACGATCCTACCAATCCTTGATCTCGATTGATCTTGGTTAGTACCTAAGGAATTTGATTTCATCCTTAATCGTTCTTTAGTTCTAATCACTTGAAGTCAGATTAGGGTTCGAGTTCTAGGGTTTCGTTTTTGAAGTTAGCGGCTGTTTTCATTAATCTGATTTGATTAGGGTTCCATATTCTCTTTTCCAAGTGTGGCTGACAAAGAGAGATTGTGTTTTACGAGGGTGGCTACATAAGTTTTCTTTGTCTGATTCTTTTTTTCTTGATCGAGTTTGTGTCTAATGGCTGCTAGGGTTTGCTTTTTGTCAACCTCCTGTTGTCTAGTTTCAGCCGTCATACATATTCTAGTTTAATCAGACTGCGCAACATCATATTAGAGTTTGATCTTGAACGAATTTCGGGTGACGGCTGCTAGGGTTTGGTCAATATTGGAATGGGTGACTGTAACAGTTCTGGTGGAAACCAACCAGATGTTCGTGGGAAGCCGACATTATCGTTTGAAGAAATTGCTGCTCGATTTCTTGATGTGGATGGGAACTCTTTGCAGTCAAAGAGTGGTATAACGATTAGAACACAGAATGACCCTAAGTCTACAAACATTATCGATGATCTCACCAAGGTCACTGTTCCGATTCGTTTGGAAAAACGGGATGTTGAAAAGTCAGACAATTTTTGGGATTACCCTAGCAAGTATACGCAAAAATCAGACTTCTTTGGAGCATCTTTCTCGGCTGACAAGAGTAAACAAACAGGTTCTGGTTCTGCGGAACAATTATCCTTTGTGAATGTTGTGAAGGATACTAAAGAGAAGGTTAAGGTAAACTTTAGGGTGATGGAATCGAATGAGGCTGTCGAAGGAGCTGACGTTGTTATTCCTCTGTCTTCAGTTAAACAAGTCACTGACAGGTATGCGAATACTTTGTATGGTTATTTTCTGGGTAAACGGCTGGCATTTCCTGTGGTCGATTTCTTTGCAAAGAACAATTGGGCAAAATATGGTTTGTTAAGAATTATGATGAATGCACATGGGTTCTTCTTTTTTAAGTTCAAAACGAAAGAAGGGATGGATCAAATGTTAGAGGATGGACCGTGGATGATAAGAAATGTTCCAATAATTTTGAAAGAGTGGTCAGCCTCTATCAAGTTGGAAAAAGAAGATATAAAGGCTATCCCAGTTTGGGTTAAGATGCATGAAGTGCCGTTAGCAGCATATACTGAGGATGGTCTTAGTTTGCTAGCTTCTAAGATAGGGGTGCCTAAAATGCTAGATTCGTACACTGCTACAATGTGTGCTGAGTCATGGGGAAGAAGCAGTTATGCTAGAGCTCTCATTGAAATTCAAGCCGGGGCTGAGTTAAAGAGGAGTGTTACTGTTGCAATCCCGTCTATAGAGGGTAAGGGTCACTCAATGGAGGAGGTTAAAATCGAATATGATTGGGAGCCGTTTAGGTGCTCATCTTGTTGCGTGTTTGGTCATGAAGATAACTCGTGCCCAAAGAGCCCTCAGGTTGTTTCGAGTGGGGATTCTGGAAAGAAAATTGATGATTTTCAGGTTGTGGGTGCAAAGAAGAAGAAAGCTACTAACCAGGGTCTTCATATGAAAAATCAGAAGCCTAAGGTAGTGTACAGACCAGTTGTAAACCCTAAACCAATTTCGTCCTTGAAGAAGCCAATTAACAATCAGGTATCAACGTCAAATCCATTTGATGTTCTTAAGGATGATGATGGTGGTCAGGGAGGTAGTACTGTGGGTCGTATAGAGAAGAAGGCCAAGCAGGTTAATGACAAGCAAGATTCAGATGAGGATGAGGTTGAGGAAGTCTACAATGAAACTAATGAATTTATGACTTCGGGAACACATCCTTCATCGTCTAAAGCTCGGGCAAGCAACTCATCCACAAAGGGTTCCAATGGCTAGACATATGATTCGAGTCAAGGGTTTGCCGGTTTGTGGCAATTTCATCTTTGATGATGGAGGTTGAGCCGTTATTGGTTTCGTGTTTGGTTTTTGCTTACTTTACTTTCATGATGTAATTTTTTTTGGGTAAAGGGTTACCCCGGTGATTCTATTAAAATGCAACCGCAAATAAGTACAAGTAGTGAGGATGAGTTCCACACTAGTTTATATACAGGACATGCCCCATATATGTAAAACAAAACAAAAACCAAAAACCAAAGACCTAAAACACCCCATAACCTAGTCTACTATACATAATGACACGACATCTAGTAGACAAAAATGCAAAACCATAAAACATAATCCTCAGCCACCATCATCGAAAATAAAGAAGCCACAAAACAGCAGCCCCTTCAGACGAAAAGCAAACAGCCTATCCATTAGAGAACTTGGTAGAAGAGGTGCTTGCCCCTGCTTTCGAAGAAGAAGGATGAGTACCCGATGTCATAAATGCACTAGTTTCATTATATACTTCTTCAACCTCCTCCTCATCCGATTCCTGCCTGTTACTCGACGGTTTCTTCTCCACGCGACCCACAGTGGTACCTCCCTGTTTACCAGTATCATCCCTCAGAACGTCAAACAGGTTAGACGTTGAAACCTGATTCTGCATCGGGCTCTTTAAGGACGATTTTGGTTTAGGGTTAACAACTGGCCTGTAAACTACCTCAGGCTTCTGATTTTTCATGTGGATGCCTTGGTTGTTCACTTTCTTCTTCTTGCCCCCTACAACCTGAAATTCATCATTATGCTTTTCAGCATCCCCACTAGAAGATACCTGAATGTTCTTCGGGCACAAGCTGTCATCATGACCAAACACACAACAAGAGGAGCACCTTAGAGGCTCCCAATCATAATCAATCTTGACTTCCACCTTTGAATACCCACTACCATCCATAGATGGGATAGCCACAGTAACACTCTTTTTTAACTCAGCCCCCGCTTGCACTTCAATAAGAGCTCTTGCATAGCTGCTTCTTCCCCAAGATTCCGCACACATTGTGGCAGTATACGAATCTAACATTATAGGCACCCCAATCTTAGATGCAAGTAAACTGAGCCCATCCTCAGTAAATGCCGCTAACAGGACATCATGCATCTTGACCCAAACTGGAATAGCTTTTAAATCCTCTTTCTCCAACTTGATAGAGGCTGACCATTCTTTCAAAATTATTGGAACATTTCTTATCATCCACGGTCCATCCTCTAACATTTGATCCATCCCTTCTTTCGTTTTGAACTTAAAGAAGAAAACCCCGTGAGCATTCATCATCATTCTTGACAACCCATATTTCGCCCAATTATTCTTTGCAAAGAAATCAACCACAGATATAGACCCTGCGTTGCTTGGAGAATGGAGGCTCTGGGCGATTTTGAAGATCTCTTGAAACCCTAGACGATTCTTTCATTCCTTGGTATCGATTGATCTTGGTTAGAGTCTAAGAATTCGTTAATCGTTTCTATAGGCTTTAATCATTTGAAATCAGATTACTTTCGGGATCTAGGGTTTTGTTTTTCTTTCAGTTTACGTTTTTGATTGATCTTGGGGATAGCGACTAGGGTTTCTTTTGACGGCGTCCTATTCTCTAGTGTTCGGCTCTTGTTCCATTAGTTGCCGAATAGGATTTGGCAGAATCACTCTAATCGGTCATCTGATTTATCCGATTGTGATTGTGTTTCAATTGTTGTTCGATTCTCATCTTGACGGCTGCTAGGGTTTGTCACGGATTTTGATTTCATCCGTCATATATCGGCAGCTAGGGTTGTCTGTATGGGTATGGATGATTCTAACGCTTCGGGTGGATACCAACAGGCTATTCATGGGAAGCCGTCATTGTCGTTTGATGAAATTGCTGCACGATTTATTGATGTAGATGGGAACACTTTCCGGCCAAAGCGTGGTGTAACGAGTACAACACAAAGTGACCCTAAGGCTACAAACATCATCGATGAGCTCACCAAGGTAACAGTTCCGGTTCGGTTAGAAAAACGGGATGGTGGAAAGGCTGATAATTTTTGGGATTACCCTAGCAAGTTTACGCCAAATTCAGACCTCTTTGGAGCATATTCCTCGGCTGATAAAAGAAAACAAACAGGTTCTGGTTCCGCGGTACAAATTTCATTTGCGAATATTGTGAAGGATACTAAAGAGAAAGCGAAGGTGAACTTTAGGGTGATGGAATCGAATGAGGCTGTTGATGGAGCTGATGTTGTCATTCCTCTATCTTCAGTTAAACAAGTCTCTGACAGGTATGCGAATACTCTGTATGGTTATTTTCTGGGTAAACGGTTGGCTTTTCCTGTTGTTGATTTCTATGCAAAGAACAATTGGGCAAAGTATGGATTGTCAAGAATTATGATGAATGCTCATGGGTTTTTTTCTTTAAGTTCACAACGAAAGAAGGGATGGATCAAATGTTAGAGGATGGACCGTGGATGATTAGAAATGTTCCAATCATTTTGAAAGAGTGGTCGGCCTCTATCAAGTTGGAAAAAGAGGATTTAAAAGCGATTCCAGTTTGGGTCAAGATGCATGATGTGCCGTTAGCGGCATTTACTGAGGATGGGCTCAGTTTACTTGCATCTAAGATTGGGGTGTCTATAATGTTAGATTCATATACGGCTACAATGTGTGCGGAATCTTGGGGAAGAAGCAGCTATGCTAGAGCTCTTATTGAAGTTCAGGTAGGAGTTGAGTTAAAGAAGAGTGTTACGGTTGCAATCCCTTCTTTGGAGGGTCTTAGTCATTCAAAGGTGGAGGTTAAAATTGAGTATGATTGGGAGCCGTTAAGATGTTCATCTTGTTGTGTCTTCGGTCATGAGGATAGCTCGTGTCCTAAGAACCCGCAGGTAAATTTGAATGGGGATACTGAGAAGAAGGAAAATGATGACTTTCAGGTTGTAGGAGCCAAAAAGAAGAAACCTAATAATCAAGGGCTTCATATGAAAAACCAGAAGCCAAAGGTAGTTTACAGGCCAGTTGTCAACCCTAAACCGAAATCGTCCTCAAAGAGTCCGGTACAGAATCAGGTTTCAACGTCTAACCCGTTTGACATTCTAAAGGAGGATAATGGTAATCAGGGAGGTACCACTGTGGGTCGAGTGGAGAAGAAACTGTCAAGTGACAGGGAGGAATCGGATGAGGAGGTGGTTGAAGAAGTCTATAATGAAACTAGTAAATTTATGACATCGGGTATTCATCCTTCCACTTCGAAAGCAGGGGCAAGCACCTCTTCTTCCAAGTTCTCTAATGGATAGGCTGTCTGCTTTTCGTCTGAAGGGGCTGCTGTTTTGCGGCTACTTTATATTTGATGATGGTGGTTGAGGATTATGTTTGTGTTTTTGCATTGTTTTGTCTACTAGATGTCTTGTCATGATGTATAGTAGACTAGGTTATGGGGTGCTATAGGTCTTTGGTTTTTATTTTGTTCTACATATATGGGGCATGTCCTGTATATGAATTAGTGTGGAACACATCCTCACTACTTGTACTTATTTGTGGTTGCATTTTAATAGATTCACCGGGGTAACCCTTTACCCAAGAAATCAACCACAGGAAATGCCAGCCGTTTACCCAGAAAATAACCATACAAAGTATTCGCATACCTGTCAGTGACTTGTTTAACTGAAGACATTGGAATGACAACATCAGCTCCGTCAACAGCCTCAATCGATTCCATCACCCTAAAGTTCACCTTAACTTTCTCAGTATTATCCTTCACAACATTCGCAAAGGATAGATGTTCCACGGACCCAGAACCTGTTTGTTTCCTTTTATCAGCCGAGAAAGATGCTCCAAAGAGGTCTGATTTTGGCGTATATTTGCTAGGGTAATCCCAAAAATTATCTGACTTTTCAACATCCCGTTTTTCTAACCGAACCGGAACTGTGACCTTGGTGATCTCATCGATGATGTTTGTAGCCTTAGGGTCACTTTGTGTAGTAATCGGTACACCACGCTTTGGCTGCAAAGTGTTCCCATCTACATCAAGAAAACGAGCAGCAATTTCTTCAAACGTTAATGACGGCTTCCCACAAATAGGCTGTTGGTTTCCACCAGAAGTGTTAGAATCATCCATTCCCATAATAACAAACCCTAGCAGCCGTCAATTGAAAGGATATGACGGCTGAAAATTGAACCTGTTACAAACCCTAGAAGCCGTCAAGATGAGAATGACAAACCCTAGAAGCCGTCAAGATGAGGATCGTTCAGCAACTTAAAGCAATCAAAATCGGATAACAGGATGACCGATTATAATGATTCTGCCAAAAACCTGGTCGGCAACAATGGAACAAGACAGCCCAAACCCTAGAGAGTATAAACGTCGTCGCTATCCCAAGAACAATAAAAAAAACGTAAACTGAAGAAAACAAAACCCTAGAACCCGAAGTGAATCTGATTTCAATTGATTATAGCCTAAAGAACCGATTAACAATTCCTTAGACGCTAATCAAGATCAATCGAGACCAATGGATTGAAAATTCGTCTAGGGTTTCAAGAAGTCTCCAAAATCGCCCAGAGCCTCCATCCTCTATTCTACCAAATAACTCGTACTTTCATGATGTAATGTAGGCTAGGTTATGGGTTGTCTTAGATATTTTGGTTTTGTTTTGTTTACATATACGGGGCATGTCCTGTATATGAATTAGTGTGGAACTCACCATCACTACTTGTACTTTATTGGGATTGTTTTAATAGAATCACCGGGGTAACCCTTTACCCAAAAAAAAAAAAGTCAAGCGGTCTAAACCACCGCTTAGACTTTCGAACTCGACCCGTTTGGTCGATCTTTAGGATCCGACCAAGCATGTTTAGTGACCATAGTTGCATAGGGAATAACCTTCCGAGGTTATACCTTATGGTCACCGAGTTTAAGTAGTTGTATGATAGGTAGATTATATGCCTTAGATAAATTACCAAAATGCCCTTTTCATGCATAATTGGACTCTAAGCATATGAAACCTAACTTTTGTCACCTAAACTGATTATGCAACTTATTTAAACATGTTTAGGCATAATACTTGTCATAGGACTAGTTAGACGTCTCGAACGCGCGTTTGCGCGCACGACACGTTAAAGTAGCGTAAGCTACCTTAATGGGTCGTAACGGGTCGAAAGCACTTAGGTAGGTTTCAATCTAGTATGTAGGCATTGTTAAACCATGTCATGTGAGTTCCTATAACTCATTTTGGTTTACAAGACCTCATCCTATCCGATCCTCCGACTTAGGTCCGGTTTATTTATATAGTTATTAGGTTGCCGATTGATTCCGTGCTCCCTCTAGCTTTGCTTGGTTGTTGTTCAAAGACCGCTAAGCATTCTCAGGCAAGTACATAGTTCCCCTATTTTACTGTTTTCAATTGTTTTGGGGTGATCCATATGTGTTAAATGATTTCAATGTTTTAACGATGGTTTTTGAAAAACGATTGAAATGGTTTATATTAAATTAATAACGATTTTGATAAAGTGAACAAACTTATTGGTTGTAATTACATAACGAATAACATTCATTAATTTTGGCTAAACCGACCAGTATTAGGTTATGGTACCATAGGATCTGACAAATCCCGCTATCATACTGCACCCATGGTTATGTGTGGGTTAGGTGGGTAGCGATCGAATCTGTAATTGTTAACTTACCCTTTGGTGGTTAGTTAATGCGAGATTGTTAACTTACCCTTTGGTGGTTAGTTAATGCGAGATTGGCGATAGGCGAGTCACGAAGGTTTGAATGTTATTAGCGAGATGACCAAAAGTAGTTTCACTATTAAAACGAGTTAAACAATTTTGGGGATAAGTTACACGATTTGAAACGAATTAAACGAATTGGATAAACGTTTTGGTTAAACGATTGGTTTTGGGATGTGATTAGATAATGGGACAGGTCTAGCATGATAAAAGCATGGTAGATACGCCGCTGGTACATCTTATATATAAATGCTCTTATCATATTACATTTTGTGTCATTATTTAGTTCACTGGGGAAACAATTTTAAAACAATGTCACACAACGAGGTTTTTGAAATGATATAAACCATACGAGTTTTATTAACGAGTTTTTACGAGATGTTTTACAATTTGATTTGATAAAACAAATGTTTTGGGTTAAGAATCATGGCTACGAGATTTTATAACAAACTATAACCAATTTGATTTGAGTTGGTTATTTATGTTGCAATACACTTTTCAAAACGAGGTTTGTATTTTGACTCTTGTAGTCTAACGAGGTACTCCAACATGTAAACTAGCCATGAATCCGATACTCTCATAAAACCTATATACTCGCCAGCATTTCTTTGCTGACTTTGTTTTCACATATGTTTCAGGTAATGTTGATTGCTAGGATGCACACTCATATAGGACTGGACAAGGCCTTAGTGACTTAATAACAATGATAGACTATGTTTAACTTGTTTGTTAGATTTCAAGACGATGTAAATGTTTAATGTTTAATAAAACGAAACTTCAAATTTCCGTGTGTTTTGAAACAATGATTCTGTTACAACACTCCCTGATGTTTCCGCCACGTTTTGTTGTTTTAACGTGGTCGGCGTGTGACATTCGTCGACCACACTCATGGCGAAACATCTGTATGTTTCGTCCCACTGATGTTTGGCGAAACATCCATATGTTTCGTCGCACCAACAGCAGTTGCAGGTTTTTGATTCGTTTCCTTCAGACCAATCTAATACGTTTGGCAACCATTATATGCAATCAGGTTCATCAACAATACCAATTAATCTCATCGATCATCAGTTAACAGTTGCCCTACTTCTAGCATACAATCCTAAGCATTATTAATCGAAAACACATATCCCAGAACTATCAGAACTATCGGCCCTTAGCATCCATCCGTTTCATCTAAACAAAGTCACAACTTACGCAATGATTTCTATGAACACAATACATCAGAACTCTTATTAACATATAACCCTAACACAAATCTCCCCGTAAGAACATGATCAAATATCCACATATATCGCTCATAAGATAATCAGACAAAGGCAAACACTAACCTGATAATAAGATAGAACTGAGAGATGCCCGGAATATGAGAGCTTTGAGAGGAGAGGTTGGGTTCGTCGCACACGAACTGCCGTCGAGGTGTAGTGGGAGGATGAAGGAACAAGGGTTTGTTGTGTTTCCCAAAAATCACAACATAAACTACATATCTCACATGTATGCACACAATAGGAGGATTGGGCTTGGGCCTGTTGGGTTCGATTAGGAGGTGTGCATATGGGCCAAGCACCAAGACACAAGAGGTGTGATTTTGGGTTGGGGATCGGGTGTGCGATTCAAGAGTTTGTGCGACCGAACCACATAATGCATACTATTTAACCGTTCACATCTTTCACAAATAAGTTCGTACAATTACAACTAACCAATTATATAAGATTCAGATAACATATGATAACATACAAGGCAAGACTAAGAGTCGGTATATGGAAAGGATTCCAGAATTTGCGAGTTGTCACATTTGTGCAATTCTATTTGTCGTTCTTCTCCTTGTCTAAGATTATTGTCTTAGCCAAGCGAGTTCAAAAATCGGCTTTTACATCCACTATCAGTCTTGTTGATGATATCGAAGCCATGACAGAGGTGGTCTCGGACATGAAAGGGTGTCTGAAAGATCTAATGTTGCGGTATGTACCGCGGGTCAGGGATATTCCGTTGTACCAAGGGATGTCTTTTTATTCGACTTGGAAGACTCTCCCTACGCATCGTTTAACGAGAGAGGTGTTGCAGAAGCAGGCCAAACAACCAAAGTCGAAGGTTATTTGCTTCACTTGAAAGTAAAATTTTCACTTCAAGGCTTTAAAGAAAAGAAACTTATAGATTCGCTTGAAAACTCCCTAGAGATAAAAATATTAATTAGAAGAGGAGGTCTTTCTTGATCCTGGAGAGGTAAAGATTGAGACAGGTTATCAGAGTCATTTCTATTGCTGCCTAAGAACCCCTACTTATGATATTGCTTGAAAGGTGTTGGTTTAGTGACTGCACTTGCCCCTTTGACTGCTGGATTGATTGACTTTGCCAGCTTCAAACCCTACTGTTCTAAGGATAAGGAAAGGAACTGAAAAGGGATGAAAATATAGCTCATATTCTTCTCTTCCTTAGACCAACCATCTATCTAGTTAGTCTCCTCGGTGAAAGAAAGGGAAAGAATTTTGAATATTAGCTCTTCCGGAGCACTCTCTTAGCTTAGCTATCTACTAGGGAATCTTATCTAAAGTACTATTTGACTTCTCTCTTTTCCTTGAGATGCTTCCAGTGCGCTTCAGGGGTTCTCGAGTCGGGTATCCCAAGCTTTAGAAAAAAGAAAAGAAAATTGTGGTCTCGTATCCAAGTTGCATCAATCAAGTCAGGGAAAGATTTTGAACAAATAGAATATTCCAAACCGGAATCGTGAATTGGATTCAACCAATATCTTTCTATTTGAAGCAGTGTGCGGTATGCCTTCAATTAAACAAGCATACGCTGGCCAGAATAGTACTAAGATTTCCATCTCTGTTTAGCTGGGATATCCTAGCATCATTCCGGCATTTCACCGTAAGAGGATCCTTCAAGGTAATTCCTGTCACACCCCCAAAATCCACCTGCGGAGTATCACTGCTTGGGAGCGTGACTGACCAGGATCAAGCCACCAATCATATTGAACATGTAATTAATAAGTAAAAGCAAATGCCATTCAATCCACCAATATAAAAGGTGTTCAAAATATAAGTATGTTATCACTGTTTAGCGGAAGCGTATAAATAAAACCCATCATAAATAAGTATGAAATGTCATAAGTGTTTAACGAAACAATCACGATCCAAGCCCACAACGACTAGCTCCTCCCTGTGCAAGCTCCATGTATCTAACGACCTGCAAGGCATGTAACAGAGGATCAACAACTAGTTGAGCGAGTTCACAGAAAGTAAATGCGTAATAGTAAGTTCGTTTGTAACATGTGGCTCTACTGGGCCGATAGTACGTTCGTTCTATTGGTGGGGGCTTCCCATGTTGTATAACCACTAGACTATTCGTAACCATAAGTGTTCTTCATAACCCGAGAACAGTAATACGTACAAGCTTTACGTAGGTTTTACGTAAGTATCCTTCACAACCGAGGACAGGGTACGTGGGGGTTTACGTAGGTTTTACGTAAGTGCCTAACACAACCGAGGCAGTAGTGAGTATAGGTTCACGTAGGTTTTACGTGAGTGTCCTTCGCAACCTGAGGACAGTGAGTAGTACAAGTGTACGTAGGTTTTACGTGTGTGTCCTGCACAACCGAGGACGATGGTAGGTAGTCTAGTAACAGTGTAAGTACGTATCCATTCAAACTCATTCCTTTAATCCCATTCCCAAGCCCTGGGAATCCCATGCCTTAGTAAGAGTGCGAACTCACCTTGGTTTGCTCGGTATGTTATTGCTTCTAGGGTTAATTAGTGTTTAAGTCCGTTACACACGACCTAAGGTACATTGCACATAAACTTGATGTGAGTGTTTTACGTTCAATTAGGGTTTACAACTCCTTAAAATCCAAACAACGGTGATTCCGTGTGATATATGTTTACAGGTTTACGCGACATAGATTGCACACACATAAATCATCATATGGTAGCATACGGTGACAAACAATGCCATATCGTGCCATACAGTGACATACAGTGCCATACAGGGTTTTGAATTCGGTATTGTAAACATCATAAGTAACTCAGACTATAATAGCATCAACGAAAGTCATACTAAGCATCATTGTAAGGAAATTCAGACTATTAGCATGCAATCAAGGTGACACTATATTTAAATCACAAAGGTCGGAAACAACAACACAAGTAAGAAGGTCTAACAACCTTCCTAGGCCAGAAACTCGGACCAAGGGGTCTCCCCCCTTAAAAATTCGGACCAAAGGCCCTACAAAACTCTGACATAACTCCCCCCTTAAAATTCGGACCCTGTGTCTCTCCTTTACAAAATTCGGACAAGGGGAGTGGGCCTTCCCTGCTTACAAGTTCGGACAAGGGGGAGGGGGCTCCCCCCTTCACAAATTCGGACCCTCCTCCCTTTGGCAAAAAGGGTCGGACCCCATGCTTCACCTAAAAAGGTCGGACTCCCCTTATGTTAAAAGGTCGGACACATATAAATATCATATAAAAAGATCGGACTCCATGTTTTACTCATAAAGTTCGGACATTCTTTGTTCATTAATAAAGTTCGGGCAAAGTAAGCATTACAAGAATTCGGACCATACTAACATGTATAGTATTCGGACTGAACAATCAAACAAGAAACTCAGACAAAACTCAGAGTTTTGTGACTTCACAAAACTCTGACTGTTAACACCGAATTTTAACATACGTGATTTCTAAAGCTAATTCACAGAATCATTGGAACAGTTACATTCTTACGTTCATACGATCAGGAAACCCTAATTTCATGCTTTCTCAGTGCAGAAATCAAACAAATCATCAATAGTTCCAACATATCATACATCTAAATCATCAGGCAAATGATTACACCACAATCATATTCATTTCTCAATAATCAGAATAAATCCATAAGCACAGAATTATCATATGAAGAACTAGGGTTTTAGCATGAATCAATCAATCAACAATCAATAACAAACAATCAATAAACAATTACCTTGGATTGATTCTAAACAAAGAGAGGAAACCGAGAGTACTGCAGGGCTTGTGCCAATGATGAAGATGATGATTGCCAGAGAGGATCAGAGAATGAGAAAGTATGTGCTTTGTTTCTTTTGGTGATGATTAGTGAAAGGGATTAGGGTTAAGAATGATTTAAGTTTCACTATTAGCACTAAGCACCCTAAAGACTTATCTATCACATATTACATGCACAAGATATACCATTTATAGTTTCACCACCACATTTAAGTATTTGTCAAATCCTTCATAAGTAACACATAACCATGCACAATTACAATACACATTATTGTATCAAAATGTATACAATTACAAAGCAAACCAATTGTGCAAATAAACAACTAAACAAACAATGAACGTTGGATATCCTGCCGTTTGAGGAGGGTATGTTGCCTGTCAAGTACTTAAGGGTTCCCCTTATTTCAACGAGGCTTCGAGTTAAGGATTGTAGTGTGCTTCTTGAAAGATTGGATCAAAGGATCAAGAACTGGAAAAACAAGTTGTTATCTTTTGCGGGCAGGTTACAGTTAATCCTTTCGGTTTTATCGTCTATGCATGTATACTGGGCTTCGGCTTTTATTCTTCCTGCTCGGGTTGTTAATGAGTTAGAGGCGAAAATGAGGAATTTCTTATGGGCCCAGGAGGGTTCCTTTCACAGATGGAAAGCGAAAGTTTCATGGAAAGCTGTTTGTGTGCCTAAATATGAAGGGGTCTTGGGATTCGTCGGGTTGGAGATGTTAATAAAGCCATCATGGTATCGCATATATGGAGTATTCTGAAGCAGAGAGACTCTTTGTGGGTGCAATGGATCCATTCTTATCGGCTTAGAGGTCGGAATTTCTGGAATTGCAAGGAAACGACTACATGCAGCTGGAGTTGGAGGAAAATCCTCCAATTGAGGCCGCTGGTTAAGGAGCATATTTGGTCTTCGTTGGGAGCTGGCACTACCATTTCAGCCTGGTATGACTCGTGGTGCCATCTTGGGCCCCTGTCAAACATTTTATCGCCTAGGGTAATCACTAATGCAGGCTTTCGGATAGATGCTATGGTTACGGATGTTTATAGAGGTGATGCTTGGGCTTGGCCGAATATTTGGAGGGATTTGTTCCCGGTTCTTAATCAGTTAGATCATGTTCGGCCGGATCATAATAAGCGAGACCGTTTGCTTTGGAAGGATGGAGATAATTTGCTGGATCATTCGTCCTTTACGGTTTGGGATTCTCTTCGGATTAGGGAGCAGGAAGTCAATTGGGTTTCTATTGTTTGGTTTCCGCAATGCATTCCAAGGCATGCTTTTTTGGTTTGGCTTATAATGAGACGGAAACTTCTAACGCAAGATAAAATCTTAAAGTGGGATTTCGCTAGGAGGAAAAACATGAATATGATGTGCTGTCTCTTATGTTATGCCAATGTTGATTCTCATGACCATCTCTTTTTTTAATGTAAGTTCTCATCACAGGTGTGGAATTCGGTTCGTGCTAAGGCTGATATGGGTGATGTGGATCCTAAATGGTCTTCGATTGTCAATTGTTTGATGACAAGAAGGCGCGTGAAGTCGGCTTCGAGTTATGTGGCTCGTCTGCTGGTAGGTGCAACAGCTTACATAATTTGGCAAGAGCGTAATGCTAGGCTCTTTAAAAATCAAACCCGTCCACCGGAGGCAATATGTGAAGTAATCCTCAAGATAGTTCGATACAAACTGATGGGCGTGAAATTCAAATCGTGTGCGACTGTTAAGTGTTTGCTTGGGAAATGGGGGATTGATGAAGACGCAATAGAAGACAATGGGGGCTGATTAGAGCGTGTTTGAGTCTTTTTATTTCTATATGGTTGTCTAGTAGTTTTCTAATTTGGTTTGTTGAGTTGTTTGGTTTACGCTCTTGGGGCATGTCTCTTGAGTGAACTAGGGAGGATATCCCCTCTCTACTTGTTTTTATGTTTGTGAATATATAAAATCACCGGGGTAACCCTTTACCCAAAAATACAAACAATGAACGTGCAATAAATGCGAAATTGGAATCTTGGAAACTCGAGTTGTCACATTATCCCCAACTTAATAGAAATTTCGTCCCGAAATTTAGCATGCGGTTACTGAGGATGCTAGGTAAGTTGTATCGTTTACTGGTTTTCCTGGGGTGTCACAATTCCAAAAGTGATTTGTTTGTCCAGTGGTACTTGTCGCTTTTCTCCGAGGGCTATTAAATTGTCCCTGTGGCGGTTGTCCATGGATGTCCCTTGGGCCTCTTCTTCATCGGATACGCGAGCTAGAAGAGCAGCTAGTAACAAGTGAGGGAAGGAACCTAAGGAAAGAAGAAATCAAACCTCTCAAGCCTGGATATCAAGATTCACGTGCGAAGGGACAAGCGAAAGGCTTCCTGGTATAAGAAAGAAAGTAGAGCTCGGCAAGGTCTTCTGTAAGTGAAGGAGATGAGAATCGAGGCTGTGTTGTTCCACCAGGGTTGGTGCTTTCTTCGCTAGTATGTCTGTTGATGGCGCTGTGTCTTATCTGCTTAAGGAAAGCAGCCCAACTCAATGTGTTACGCATTAGCGGCATTTGCTACATAATCCGGACCAGTTGTCAGATATTTTACTATAAGGTAAGTGAGGACTTCTTCCAAGAACGGATTCTTCAACATCTTAATTAAGTTGATTTGTTGCTGCTGATTTCAATAGCCAAGTCAAGCTTTCCAGCAAGTGAGACAGATGCCGATTCTACCTCTGTCAACTACCTCTTTATTTTCTATTTTTATCACTCTTTTTTCCATCAATGATTGCCACGTGAAAGCTCTAAGTCAAGAAGTCAAGCCAGTAAGAAAGTCCGAAAGTTAGAAGGTAGGGTTTCATCATCCTAAGCTACCTCACCTCCAGTCTATGCGCCCTTAGCCCAAGGATAGAGACAGGGCTAATGCTTTGGTCATACTAGATGACGAGGCTTATCGAAATACCTTTGCCGTAACTCAGAGCGAGAAGGCCGCTCAAGCAGAATCCAAATACGACTCTCGCTAAACAAGAGCTCTTTACTGCTAAGCTGATCACAAGTACATATTCAACAACAGCAAGAAGACGACTCTAGCCCGCTGAAAGCTTTGAATATTCGCTTTTCTCGGGTTCGTAACCCAAAGGTTCTAGGGTTCGAGAGATAAATTCCTACTATAAGGAAGGGAAGAAGGTAATCCAATTAGTAAAATGCTGCTTTCTATCGGTTGTTCACATTCAAGCATGAGTTAGTTCAGAGTCGGCAAGGGGAATCAGAGAAAGGGCAGTCTAGTCAACAATCATGACCATGGGAACATTTGTTCGGTTTATAGGTACCCACGAATCTACTAGTCATCGCCTTTGAACTGGGAAAAGCATTTACCTGGAGTCGGCTATTCCTGATTCAGCAAAGGAAAGAAGCCTTGATCCCAAGACTAGCTGCGTCTTTTTCGACTAGTGAGTTGTTGCCTAGCCTTGGTCACTGAACTCGGTCACTGAAAGACCTTTCGAGTCGAATTCAAGTGGAAATAATAGCTGCTTATTCGTCTTAAACGGATCCATCTTCTTTCGTTCCTAAATCAAGAAAAAAGCTTTTGTCGGCTCTGAGGCTGAGGAAAGCCGCTGACCAAAAGCTAGTGTTCGCACCCCTTTCGAAGTGGAATAAAGGGAAAAGTGAGTTGCATGTCGAGAAAGAGAGTGAACTGCCTAAAAGGAGAAGTCAAAAAATGAGTCCTCGTAAAGCCTAAGGTAAGGAAGGCAGTTCACCAGGTAAGGCCTCCCATCCGCTAGTTCGGTCGTTAGGTAGGGAACGAGTGGAGTATACGAAGCGAAAAGGGAAGGTGGGAGGGGGTAAGGTAAAGTTGAGATAGGATCGTAAACCGCCACCCTTTCGCATCCGGTTGAGCCGATTGATCGAATGGCCTCATCAACAATAAGGTGGACTTCAATTGATGCGATAAGGTGTTCGAAGCACCCTGACGGGCCAGGGTATGCCGATGGATGGAGGTGGCTGCATGCTGCATCTAAGAGTTTAGTTCCATGAGACTGACTAACATGGCCTGAAACGGAGTCAACTCACTTTACTTAACACAGGGCAGCAGAGCAGGACTTCTTTCTCAGCCTCACCCGTGATCCAACATGGTTCGCACCAGAGTCCATCGCTGCTTGGCTCTACTTCAACCACTACAACCTGATGGTTCCCTTGCAGCTAAAAGAATGCGATAGAACACCTTTTCTGACATCAGGAGATGAAAGCAGTCAAGCAAGAAACAAAGTCGACTATTCATACGTACAGACTAAGAGGGAAGAGTTTTTGGATTTGCAAATCGGTTTCTAATTGTTGTTGGAGTTGGCGAAAAATCCTTCAGCTTAGGCCTTTCATTAGAGATTTTGTCTGGTCCAAGATAGGGGATGGTAGCAATAGTTCGGCTTGGTATAATTCCTGGTGTCAATTGGGTCCGCAAGGTAATTTTATTTCACCAAGAACTATTATTACAGCGGGTTTTAGTCTTACTGCTACGGTTCAAGATGTTGATCTTAATGGTGGTTAGAGATGGCCGGTTGCATGGAGAGATCTCTTTCCTGTGCTTAATCAGATCGACCACATTCATACGGCCCCTAATTCGCATGATAAACTCCTCTGGAAGGATGGTAACGATTTGTTTGAGCATTCGGCTTCCCAGGTTTGGCATTCGGTTCGGCAGAGGGAATAAGAGGTGGACTGGGTGAATTTTATTTGGTTCCCTCAGTGTATTCCGAAGCATGCCTTTTTTATGTGGTTGGTTATTCGTCGTAAACTCTTGACTCAAGACAAAATGCTCTAGTGGGATATATTGAGAAGAAAGAATATGAACATGATGTGTTGTCTTCTTTGTTATGCGGATATTGACTCTCATGCTCACTTGTTTTTTGGATGTACTTATTCGACACAAGTTTGGAACTCGGTTCGCAACAAAGGTGGTATGAGAAACGTTGGATCAGATTGGGGTTCGATCATTAACTGAATGACTGCTAGGTCATGTTCGAAACCGGCGACTAATTATGTTAGCAGGTTGGTTCTTGATGCTTCTACTTATTTTATTTGGCAAGAGAGAAACACGAGACTTTTCAAGAACCAGACAAGACCTCCGGATGTTTTATGTGATACTATTCTTCATACGGTTCGATATAAGCTTATGGGAGTGAAGTTAAAGGACACTGTGATGGTGAGGGAGCTGCTTCGTGCTTGGGAGATTTATGATACCCGTTTGTCTGATGATGGCGGCTAATCACTTTTAGTTTTGTGTTCCTTTCTAGATATGTAGTCTAGTTGTTTTTCATTGGTTGCCTTGTGTTTGTGGTTTACATTCATGGGGGATGTCCCATGTTTGAACTAGTATGGACTCTCCATACTACTTGTATTGTTTTGGTTTGTTGATATATAGAATCACCGGGGTAACCCTTTACCCAAAAAAAAGTCGACTATTCATCTTCACTTCCTTAAAAGAGCTAAAAAGAGCCCCTGCGGGCAGACCCATCCCCAAAGGACTAAACGCATTCAGTTATCTTTCAAAGAGCTTATTCGAGGACAACCTATTCTAAAAGAAACCTATTTGAATTTGAAAACAGCTTCTTTTAGGGATGACTATTCTGCAGCGGTAATTGCAAACAGAAAGGAAGCACCGCTTACTCAAGCACTAATACCGTCTAAGCATCCCACAACTGATGAAAGAGTATCGGCAATTGGTTGAGCTTCTATTCTAGGATCAGATCTGCGGCTCTTGCAGTAACAGCTTAGGGGGGATTGGTTTGAATAGCCCTATTGACCAGGAGAGTAAGCATTACCGCAGCTTTTCCTCTGTTGCAGGTATGAAGTGAATTCCATACCATGAAAAAGATTGAAATAGGACCAGGAAGACAACGCACCACTAGAACTTGCTTTGCTCTCGGTCTGCTCGTTCCCACCTATCTTCTTCCCACTATAGTGAAAGATCTTTCACCATAGTAGGAACCTCGCTAACCTTAGAGGCTAGTTATTCAAACTATTGGGGGCCCGCCAGCTTTCCCACACCCAAAAGCACCCATTTCTGTACCGGTTCCGAAAGTGCCACATCTGAGAACAACATATGAATTTGCAGCAGGAATGCAGGAAAGTGCTAAGATCTGTAATGCCTCATCTATATCGATTCCCCACAGTTATTCCGACTACATCCTAAAAGGAGGTATCAACGAGTCTTTCCGTTAATTCAATATATGTATCCTTCCCCTAGTCCCACTGCTCATTCTAATGCTGGGAAGAATTGCAGGCGATAACACTTCTTCCTATTTCTTTCTCAATGATATCCGACGATCAAGACAATTCCCGTGAAAGTCTTTCATAGAAGTGAATTCTGATTCTTACGAAGCAAATTACATTTCCTATTGATTTGTCCCCTGGGGACCTATTCTGATTCTGACTTATCCGTCAACTTTGATCAAAAAATCGATTGAAAAAGGAATTAAAAAACGATTTTGATCGTTGAAACGGTTTGAGATACCGGGTAAGCTCTGCGACTTCCACGACAGGCTTTCCATTTATTTCCAATTCTTCGATGGCTAAGCGTTCCGCAGATATATCAATTTCCTGAAATTAGAGGTCAGGAAATTTCTGTGCGACCTTTTGGTCAGCGCAGTATCTTTGCAGATGTTTCTTTAATAAAGTTAAAAGGCTCCTTCTTTCTTGGTGCCCAGTCTCTACGTTTTGTGGGAGAGAACCCGGAAGGAATTCCACACCTGAATTTCCAGGTGGGGGGGTAGGACTCCCGGGGTGACCTAAAAGGCCTTCTCCGGGAACGGGAAGAAACTGTGAAACGGCTTCTGCCAATTCATCCATAAAAACGTAACTCTCGCTTCCTGTATAGGAAACAAGAGCTATCAAAAGGAAGATTGCGGAGATTTTTACCAAAAAATGAGACATTCCATGACCTCGTGAGCCACTGATTTCTCCGAAACAAGAGATCAAAGTGATCTTCCTCCTTTTTCCCAATAAGTCGACAGCCTTACACCATTGGGAGACTTCGGATAAACTGGAGTACATATAGGATAGACAGGTGCTAAAACCTTTTCTCAAGATATCTTCCAAACTGTTGGGGTCCTTGCTCCGGATGTTGTTCGTACGGTGTGAAAGCAGTTGGTTACGTAGTTTTAGAATTCTGCTGATCCCAAGTAGTCCATCTCCATCATTGCATATGGCAATATAGAAAGTTAAAAGGAAAAGGCATGACCAGAAGAATTGTGTGAAATAAGTGAATTTATCCAGTTGAGGCATCTTGATCGAGAACAAAGGATCCCCCCCCCCCCATACAGAAAGAGAGGCCTTCCTGTATGAGTAGTGAAGAACTAAACGATTTCGTTTTGTTGGTTGTTGACCAACGGAAAGAAAGGGATTGTGTCAACTTTGTTCCTTCCTCTTTCTATTTTTATTCTCTTTTTCTTTTTTATATTGTGTAAGGCAAAGTGCATTCCTTTAAAAATGCATCTGGTTCCATTTTTCCTAAGGCTAGAAAGAGGTGCGCAACCTCCACCTTAATTGGGTGAAGGTCCGGGAACCTATTCCGTTATTATTGAGATCCTCTTTTATGTTATGCGGAAAACCCCGCATCAAGATTATCTTTTCTCAGGGCGACTTTTTCGCTCAATGAAAAAAACAGCTCTAGAGCTCTTCCCGTCCCTGTCACACACCGACCACGTAAAACAACAAAACGTGGCTGAAACGTCAGGGAGTGTTGTAACAGAATCATTGTTTCACAACCATGGATTAAATAATTTCGTTTTATTGAATTATTGGACTCATTGTTTTATTATAAATCAGATAAATACAAATATTATCTTTCAAGTTTTAAAGTCGCTAAGGCACGAGTCCATCCTATGTATAGCATGCATCAACAATCATCACATAACAGCACCTGAAACATGTGTAAAAATAGGTACGTCAGCATAAAAATGCCTGTGAGATACATAGGTTTTATTATAATTAGATTCATGACTTGTAAGTTTTAGAAAAATATTTAATCAAAAATAGTCATTAACCTTAAAATATTTTCTTTTATAAATCATACTAAAATTTATAAGAAATCAGATGATATAACAGAATAATGCATAAATAAATAATTAAGTAAAATGAGTTTATATAAAATATGTTGTTTGTAAAACAACATTTTGATAAAACGGTTTGTAATATATATAAAGAATATATTTTGGTTTTAAGAAAGTCGATTAAGTAATATATTATTATGTATTTCAGTTCTAAAATCGTTAAACGAATAGTATATTAAATATACTTTAGTCGTCAAAATAATAATTTTCAGTAGTATATCAAAAGTATACTTTGGTTTTATTAATAACATATTAAACTATGCTTTGGTCTTATAAATAACATATTAAATTATGTTTTGGTTTTTTAAATAACATATTAAACTATGTTTTGGTTTTATAAATAACATATCAAACTATGTTTTATTAATTAACAAAATATATGTTGGTTTTGTACAATATCACACATGAGATTTAAGAATTCAACCAAACCTAGTGCATCAAAATACACCTAGGAGACTTTAGAAATACCACGAAAGCAATCCCTAATTGGATAAAATATCGGTTTCTGACATTCCATGACAACAGGAATGGGGTGTCAAATCCTATAGCGCTATATCATACTACCAACCGGTTTGGTGAACATAAAATAAGTACTATCCAACAATTATTCTTTTTAGTGTACCCTTTCTCTCTCCTTTTGGCGATTCCTGTTCATCATGAAACCCTAGTTTTTGTTGCAATCTTTTGTATAACAGTCTGTGATTGGAGGCTTTGATCGTTCAAGACTCTATAACGAACTAGTTAGCAATTGTGACCAACTTTAAATTTAGGGTTTTTTCTTGTTTTTCGATTCAATCGCCTCCTTGGTGTTCAATTCGAAATTCTGATTTATTAATCTAGTTGTTTTTTATTGTAGTTAACTGAGTTTAATTTAGCTAGATCGAAAACACTGGATTAATCGGTTAAGGGTTGAAGATTAACACTAGGGTTTTAAGGATTAGGGTTTTTTCTGTGTGGCTGCATGTTTTTTTCGTTTGGTTGAGAGCTTAGATCTTGTCGTGCATGGAGAGAAATAAGGAAACGGGGTTGGAGGATTTAGGGTTTCAGTCGTTCACTGAAAAATTGCATGTGGATATTTTTATCTCTACGAGCAATGCTAAGCCGTCGATTCTTCAGGAGATGCGATCCAGTTTTCATTCGTTGGGTAATAGTCTTGATGGAAAGTCGTTGAAAATCGATGGAAATCCATTGTTGCCGAGACGAGGTGTGGTCCAAAACGAGTCGAGAATGATAAATATCATTGACGAATTGGAAAAGGTGACCGTTCCAGTCCAAGAAACAAAGGTTGCGGCTGATCGTAATATGGAGGAGGATACCGGCAAGGGTGTAACCATACTGTCTTATGCTGATAAAGTGAAGAATATGAGCACTAGGAAAAGGGAAGTAAACTTCAGAAAGATGGAATCGGGAGAGACAAATCCGGATGCTGATGTTGTCATTCCTCGTCAGGTAATTCGTAAAGTCCAGGAGAAATTTGTGAATGTTTTATATGGCTATTTTCTGGGGAACCGGTTACCATACCCTGTTGTCGAATACTATGCTAAGAATGTTTGGGCGAAGTTTGGGTTTGCTAAACTCATGATGAACTCGGATGGGTTCTTCTTCTTTAAATTTGATTCAAAAGAGGGTATGGCTAAAGTGTTGGAGGGAGGGCCATGGCTGATCAAGAAGGTCCCGTTGTTTTTAAATGTTTGGTCCCCGTCAGTTAGTCTCAAGAAAGAAGGTATTAAGTCAATTCCCGTGTGGGTGAAACTTCATAATGTTCCTATTTCGGTCTACACCGATGATGGGTTTTTTTTTGGGTAAAGGGTTACCCCGGTGAATTTTATAAATCAAAAAAGCACAATTGTGCAACTGAAATGTTACACACCAAAACCTTGGCATACCAAGGAAAGAACAAAACAGCCAAAACAACAAAACCAAAACAAACAGCCAACTAAACAACTCAGCTCAACAGGGCACCAAAAATAAAGACA
Source organism: Helianthus annuus (assembly GCF_002127325.2). NCBI lineage: Eukaryota > Viridiplantae > Streptophyta > Magnoliopsida > Asterales > Asteraceae > Helianthus > Helianthus annuus. The sequence continues at coordinate 76,675,068 of NC_035441.2, forward strand.
AGACTCCACTTTTCAGCCTGGGTCGATAACCACATTTCCACTAGGAAGCTGCCATTTCTCGAGTAATCTTCGAATACCAGGTCTCCACTTGAACTTGAATGACAATAGGCGCAGTCTAACTGTAACAACTGTCACTAAAATCAATAATTAGGACGATAATTAGACAATAAGAAAACCCTAATTGAGACACCCAAGTAATTCTGCATCAGCCCTAGAATTTTTAGAACAATCGGAATCAGGATCAGGGCCCCTAAAACTCAAGAGGGGCAAACCCTAGTTGATAGTTATCCAAAATAACTCGTTGCTAGCATCTGATTGGCTGAAGTTATTGATTCAGCAAGCCTAGTCCCGAGCCTAGGCAGCCTATAATTAGACTGCTTAGCTTACGGACCGTAAGGGGATCAGGCATACAGTCCGTAAGCAAGTCCCAAAAATTAGTATAAATAGCAGACATCGGGACTTGCCTTCTGTTTTTGTTTCGACGAAGAAATTCGTTGTGTACAAAGAGTTATATCACAATCAGTTCAATAACACACACAATTCACGAAGTGCTGCCGCAATCAGGGTAATAACTCGATCGCTATTACGATTCAACGTCTGATCGATTATAATATCCAACGATTGTCCGAGTGCTGCTCAAATTGAGCTTGTAGTTTGATTATTCGTCGTGATTTCGACTTGAATATTTGAGTGCTGTTCGAATTCGGACTATGCTCTGTTATTCGTTGTGAATCCGATTGAATTATTAAGTATCGCACTTGTTAATCGATGTGAGGGTTTGATCTCGTGAATTGACGTAACTGCTGTATTAGTTACTAACCCGTTTGTGTGTGCATTATTGTTAAATTACGAATAATCAAGGCTAATCAGTAGCTTATACACTGCTCGTTAAATCTGCAAAGTGAGTCATTCTATTTTTATCAACTGTTTTACAATACTCCAAATTATTTTCAAAGTGTTATAATTACAGGGACTAAGTCGTGGATATCTTGATTTATTGGTTAGTGGGGTATTGTGCACATTACTATTTCTCCCAGTTAGGTTCATTGACCTACTAGGGAGGACCGTCACTATTAGAGTTCATTGACCTAATAGTGGTATGACCATCGTCACCATTGTGACTTGTCACCATTGTGACAGAAAGCCAGATAAAAATAAGATATGAACCATTGTAATCGCTCTTATGCTGTAAATTATAACTATGGGTCGTTTCCTAAAAACCTGAATGAACTCACTCAGTATTTCCCCGCTGACAAAACCTTTTTCAAACATGTTTCAGGTGATCTGTTGTGAGCAAAGAAAAATGCCAGGAAGCACTACCAGCTTAAGAAAGTGGCTCATTGTAAATAAATAAAAGAAACATGTTTTGAAAATAAAAATTTCCATTGAAATCACCGTATTGTAAATTACTGGGTTTTATCCCTAAATTATGTAACGTGCAGTTTAAATTATTAAAAGATCCTGTATTAAAAAGACTTCCGTTGTCGCCTAAATTAAATACCACGGGATTTCTTTCCCGCGGCTCCTGAAACGGGTCAAACCGGGTCGGGGGCCGTGACACTAACCGTTCTAATGATCTCACGTGCAATCACCATCTCCGAACGCTGGTTTTTAGAGAAGAGCCTATTATTTCTTTCCTGCCAGACAAAATAAGAAGCAGCTGATAGTACCAAGCGGCTGATAATATTTTCTGGCAGCTGCATGTTCGAGTTCTGATTCATCCAAGCCATAATTTCGGCCCAAGTACCACTAACACTTTCCATATTCGTCCACGCCTTAATGTTATTCCAAACCATCAAAGCAAACGAGCATTCAAAGAATAGGTGATTCCTTGAATCTCTATCATGGTAACACAACGGACAACACATGAGGTTTAAATTGGTAGCACTTCCTGCCTCCTAAACCGACAATCTATCTTGCGTCTTCAACTTATTCCTAAGGACAAGCCACAAATGAAACGAGTGCCTTGGGATGCAATGTTTGAACCAAACCATATTAACCCATGACACTAAGTTTTCACGATGCCGAATGTTATTCCAAACCTCCCAAGAAGAGAAGTGGCGAGAATTGCCATCAAGATCCTTCCATATCAGCCGATCCTGCCTACCAAGAAAAATAGGAACCGGTATATTCATTAGAACTGGGAATAAATCATACCAAGCAATAGGCCATTTCCATTCCCCACTATGCGAAACCAACTCAGCAACCGAAGACTGAAGATGAAAACCAGCATTAGAGATACGTCTCGGACTAATAAAACTACTCAACGGACATTGATCACACCACATATCACTCCATATGTTTGTTTGAGCCCCATTGCCAATAGAAGACCACAAATGAGGCCGGATTAAGCTGCGTATTGCGAGAAGCTTCCTCCAACCCCAAGTCATACGACCATGGCTCGGAACCTCCCAAAAACTCCTACCTTTCAGCTTATACATGTGGATCCATTGAACCCAAAGCGATTTTCTGTTAGTAAGGATACTCCAGATATGCGTAGATAGAAGCGCTTTGTTGACATCAGAAATACATCTAACACCCAATCCCCCCTCATACTTGGGTAAGCAGACAACCTTCCAAGCCACTTTAGCCTTAACCGACGGATGGTTAGTACCAGACCAAAGGAAAGCACGCATACATCGTTCAAGATCATTAACAATTTTAGTAGGTAACATAAAAACAGTAGCCCAATAAATATGCATTGCAGATAGAACAGAGTTTACCAACTGAAGTCTACCCGCAAATGATAAAGATCTAGTCATCCAGTTATCAATCTTCTTCCCCATTTTATCAACTAAAATTCTGCAATCTTTGTAAGCGAGCTTCGTTGATATTAGAGGCACTCCCAAATAGCGAACCGGAAGAGATCCCTCTTGGAAAGGCATAATATGGAGGATTTCCTGTTTAATAAGACGAGGAACATTGCCAAAGTAAACGGTACTCTTCGGAAGACTAGGAACTAAACCCGACACACTTGTGAACATCTGAAGAGTGTCTCGAAGAATTCTAACCGACGCCACATCCCCATTAGCAAATAAAAATAGATCATCAGCGAACGAAACGTTAATAATCTTCTATTTTTTGCAATAAAGATGAAACCGGAACGCATTACTAGAGTAGGCAGCCTTCTTCAATAACAGCGTGAGAACCTCCATGACAAGAGTAAATAAATAAGGGGATATAGGGTCACCCTGCCTGAGCCCTCTTTTACCCTTAAAATACCCATACAGGTTGCCATTAATGCTCAGCGAATAAGAGACATTCGTAACACAAACCATGATCCATTTAACCATCTTCTGGTGAAACCCAAACGCATGCAAAACATCCTCAAGAAATGACCAGCTCACCGTATCATAAGCCTTTTGAATATCAATTTTAAAAGCACACCTAGGCGGCCCTATGTTTAGGTGATAATTGTGCATAAGCTCCTGGGTAAGAAGAATGTTATCTGTGATTTTCCTACCCGGAACAAAGGCAGACTGATTAATGACTAGATAACCCAAACTCCCTTTAATTCTGTCAGTGAGAATTTTGCTAATACACTTATAAATAACGTTGCAGCAAGATATCGGCCTATAATCCGTCATTGAATTAGGGGATGGATTTTTGGCACTAGTGCAATGATAGTATGATTAATTTGTTGAAGCATCTTACCATTATCAAAAAAATCCAGAACCGCTTTCGTAACTTCATCACCCACAATATCCCAAGAGTTTTTGAAGAACGCAGAAGTGTATCCGTCCGGCCCCGGGGCTTTATTTTCACCTATGGAGAACATAGCACTTTTAACCTCTTCCCGAGTAACCTGCCGAATCATATGGCTAGCAACATTCGTGTCAAGAACGTTAGCAAATAAATCATGATTCACCAGCTTGGTGACTTGGTCATGGGTACCCAAAAAATCCGAGTAGTGCGCTACCAAGACACCAAAAACATCATTCCCATTAAACCAGTTCCCATGAACATCTTGAATACTATGAATCTTATTACCTGCATTCCTCATTTTAACACAATTGTGAAAGAACTTCGTATTCGAGTCTCCTGCTGCTAGCCAATCTGCCTTGGATTTTTGCTTTAGAAAACATTCCTCGTCATAAGACACGGTGTTGAATTCCTGAATACAACTAGCTTCAGATTCTCGAAGAGCCAGGTCCAACGGGTTGTCATCTATAGCCTTTTGGATAGCATCCAACTTCTCTCTAAGCTCCTTAACTCGGTTGTGCAGATTACCCTGAACAAACAGAAGACGTCTCAAAGGAGACTTGAGAGCCGACAACTTCTTAACACCGAAAACATAGTTTTACCCGGGATCACCTTTGCCCACTCCTTGGCAACACATGGAATAAAACCCTCCTTACTTGCTAAAAAATTAGCAAACTTGAAAGGTTTAGGCTGGTTATGTCACACCCCGACCGCGTAAAACAACAAACCGCGGCGGAAACGTCGGGGAGTGATGCGACAGAATTATTGTTTCAACAACCATGGCAAATAAAGTTATGTATTATTAAGATTAAAGTTTTACATTGTCTTTAAGTTCAAACTAAAACTACATAATAGTTGTCTTTTAAGTCACTAAGGCCCGAGTCCGCCTAAGTGTAGCACAAACATCCTTATGCATTAGCACCTGAAACACATGTAAAAATATAGGTACGTCAGCATAAAAATGCCTGTGAGATACATAGGTTTTGTTTATGCAGATTCATGACTTATGGTTTGAAAAAAATGTTTAACAAAAAGTAGTCATGAATCTTATAAAATGTTTTCCTTTGTAAAAACCATGTGAAAAATCAATGAAATTCAAGTGATGATGAAATGATAATGCATGGTTAAATAAATAACCATATTTTTAAATGAGTTTTGTATAAAATGTGTAATGTATAAAACGATGTCATGTCCTTAAAAATGTTTTATGCCTTGTCCAAGTGATTTAGATAACGCAGCGATGTATAATACGATAAAAGCACTTATATATAGGAAGTACCAGCGGCGTATCCACCATGCTTTTATTATATAACACATAGCCCCGTTACATAAGTCACTTATCAATAACCAACCATAAGGTAATGTTCAATGTTAAAATGTTCATGTATAAACCATGTATAATGTCATGTGTAATATGTATCATGTATAACCAATGAAATGCATAGCAAGTAGGAAATCATCTACTTAACTATGTAATGATGTCAAATGTGAAAACAAGTGTTATGTATGGTGAATAACTAGAAGTTACTCAACCCCATAGAAAATGTACAAAACAATGTTTTTGAGTAAACCTAAGTTTAAATCAAATGTTATGTTTTGCAGAAAAACAATGCTTTATGATTACAAACATTTATGCAGTAATGTTAATCGCATACATTCAAGCCTTGCGACTGTGGCGACAAACCTTTAAACAAATTAAAGGTTCATCTAAAGTTATGTATATCGGATTCTGTCATTCCCAACTTCCAAACAGACCTAGGAAGTCGGAAACGGGAGTTGTCAATTCCTATGGTACCATTACATACTACCGAGCGGCGTAGCTAATGTTAATGAATGTATTATTGTCCCGATTTAACATACCAAATGTCATAACCAATGTAGCATGTGAAAACCATGTACTAGGAATGCTAAGTAAACATGCCTAGTAGAAATGTTCATGTAAAACAATGTGCTAGCATGTTAAGTAAACATACATAGCAGAAATGTCATGTAAAACAATGTGTTCCATATGCTAAGTAAACATATGCAACAAATGTGTAACAAATCAATGTGCTAGCATGCTTGACATACATAGCAAAACGCAATTGAAAGCATGTACTATAAGTGTACTAGGTGAAACTAGCATGTTTATGTTATAAAAGCATGAAATGCACGAAAGTAACATGTATGTACATGTGTATCACCCCAAAATATTTGAAAACGGTAAAAGAGGGGAACTATGTACTCACTTGGGATTGCTAATTAGTCTTGAGAATAAGACCAATTTAAGCTCCAAGGGTCACGGAATCAACCGGCACCTAGTATAGGTAACTATGTTAATAATCGGCTCCTAAATCGGAAGATAGGATAGAATGTGGTTCTACAAATCAAATGAGTAATTGAACTCATATGGTATGATTTAATAGTCCCAACATTCTGATTGGAAGGCCTACCTAAGTGCTTTTGACCCGTTTCGACACATTATGGTAACATAAGCAACTATAAGGCGTCGTTAGCGTAAAACTATGTTCGGATGGTTAACTATGTGCTATGCCAAGTCTTACATGCCCAATTATCCCTAAACATGTTACTAAATCAGATTATATGTCAAAAATATGTTTCTCATAGTCAAATTACGGGTTTTAGCTTCAAAAGGGCATTTTGGTCATTTCCTATGGGCATACAAGCTAACTAGCATATGACTAACCATTCCTATGTGATCATAAGGTATAACCTCAGTGGTTATTCCCTATGCAACTATGATCACTAACTAAGCTTGGTCGGATCCTAAAGATCGACCAAACGGGTCGGGTTCGAAAGTATAAGCGGTTGTTTAGACCGCTTACCTTACGACCCTAAACAAGCACAAACTAATAGTGTCGAGTTAGACATGTCAAAACATGTCTAACCTACTGATTTGGTATCAAAACAAAGCGTTTTGATACTCTAAAGTAGTTCCGTTGCAAAATGCGTGCTAAAACGCATTTTGACCGAAACTATCGTGATTACAATCACGTGTCAAAGTTCAATTGAACTTTGACTTGACCAATTAATGGTCAAAACCGAAAGTCAAACACTGTTTGACTTTCTGCACTACATAAAGAAAAAGCAACTAAAGAATGAAAGAAGCTCACTTAGGGTCCTTGCTATCTTTTCAACAAAGAAGACAAAGTCCCAATAAGCTTAGAAGAGAGCTCCAAAGCAGATTAGAGAGGAGAAATGAGAGGAATGAGCAAAGAATGAATGAAATTTGATGGCTATTTATAGTTGTTGTGAAGCTCTAGGATCATTCCATGTGTTTGTGTGGCCTCCAAGGATCAAATCATGGCCACACACTTGTTGTAAGCAGGTACAAAGTCTTGGAGAGGTGGTAACTTGGTTACCACACAAAGAAATTGCAAGTTTGGCCCTTGAAATTACAATCTGTTGCTGAAAACACACATTCTGCCCAGATGAGGCACTCGCGTAGCGCGACAGCATAGGCAAGAGGGCTCGCGCTACGCTAGCATGCATCAGGTTCAGCAAAGTTTCAAAATTGACAGAAATGGTCCCTGCACGTGTTTAAAGCCTTTTTCGATGCGTTTAAACCCCGTTAACCTCATTTCAAGGCTCTAAAATGAAGTTAAAGCATAGGGGACCTGAAATATGCTCGAAAACATCACGTATATCGGTTCGTTTAGTCGTACGATCGCGTTGTTCGGTTATTTACGACGAAACTCAAACGGATGCGAAAACGAACCAAATTAAGCGACGAATGGAATTTTTGCATGGCGATCACTAAAATAAAAATATTTTAGTGTGTACAAAAATTTTGGATGTCCAGATGTGTCCAGAACGTAAGATATGCGCGAAAATGCAAACTTACGCCGTTTTTGACACTTTTAGTCCCTGAAAGACCATAATAGCATGTTTTCGCACACCGAACCTATCAAGGCTTATTTCTAAGCCATGTTTAGGTTATTTATGGTATGTTTAACTTATGATCAAGTTCCAGACTGTACGTTGCCTTACGAAACGGCAGACTTTCGCAAGTTGACGCAAATAGTCGCTAAGAGCGAATAAACTTGTTTTTGCCATACCAAAGCCTATAAAACTTATTTCTAAGTTATGTAAAGGTTATTTAAGGTATGTTAAGTTTATGATGATGTTCCGGAGTGTTTGTTGTGTTAAACTGACTGCGTTTACGCATCAGTTCACGTATAACTTTCCAGAAAACGATATAGAGTTCAAAATCGATCAAAAATCAACATGGGCACAAAACCAAACATAAATGACAAATATTGGGATCAAAACACACTGTTTTATTATTATTGTATTGTTCAGAGTTTGTAAAATGATATCACAAGCACAGATGTCACAGTCTCCCCTACTTCAGGAAATTTCGTCCCGAAATTTATTTAGAGGAAACTTGTGAGAATAGATGCGGATATTTCGCTTTCATCTGATCTTCACGTTCCCAAGTAAACTCTGGGCCACGTTTAGATTCCCAGCGAACTTTGACCAATTTAATCCGCTTGCCTTTCAATTGTTTAAACGAACGGTCCACTATCTCCACAGGTTTCTCAACGAAGTGCATTGTATTATCAACACGAATTTCTTCAAGTGGTATGTGGAGGTTCTCATCAGCTAAACACTTTCTGAGATTGGACACATGGAATGTTGGATGAACATTTCCAAGTTCAGGAGGTAGCTCTAATCTGTAGGCTACTTTTCCGATTCTTTCAACGATCTTGAATTGTCCAACATAACGAGGTGCAAGTTTTCCTTTCTTCCCAAATCTAATCACACCTTTCCAAGGGGATACCTTGAGTAGGACGTGATCACCAACTTGGAATTCCAAGGGCTTGCGTCGTCGATCCGCGTAACACTTCTGACGGCTTCTAGCTGTCTGAAGGTTTTCACGAATCTTCTTGACCTTATCTGTAGTCTCTAGAATGAGTTCAGGTCCAGTAAGCTGAGCTTCACCTATCTCATTCCAGCAGACCGGTGAACGACATTTTCGACCGTATAAAGCTTCGAAAGGAGCCATATTGATGCTAGAGTGATAACTGTTGTTGTAAGAGAATTCGATCAAAGGTAGATGCGAATCCCAACTACCACCAAAGTCAATCACACACGCTCTAAGCATATCCTCCAGTGTCTGGATTGTTCTCTCAGATTGACCATCTGTCTGCGGATGGTACGCTGAGCTTAAATGAAGTTGAGTACCCATGGCAGATTGCATGGTTCTCCAAAAGCGAGACGAGAATCGAGCATCTCTGTCTGATATAATGTTCAAAGGAACACCATGTCGAGATACAATCTCATCAACATATATCTTGGCAAGATCGTCAGCAGATAGACTCTCACGGATTGGCAAGAAGTGTGCTGTCTTTGTAAGACGATTAACAACAACCCAAATGGCGTCATGACCCTTCTTAGTGCGCGGTAACTTGGTAATGAGATCCATAGAAATGTTTTCCCATTTCCAAACCGGAATCTCTGGTTGCTCCAATAATCCAGAGGGATGTTGATGTTCTGCCTTAACCTTAAGACAAGTAAGGCATTTTGAAACATATAAGGCAATGTCTTTCTTCATACCCGGCCACCAGTACTGGGTTCGAAGATCCTTATACATTTTGTCTGCACCAGGATGAATAGAATAACGAGACTTGTGAGCTTCATCCATAAGCAAGGTGCGAAGATTGTCTATACTTGGGACCCACAAACGGCCCATGTAATAGAAAATCCCAAAGTCTCTCAGTTCAAGCTCAGGCTTAGTATGACACGGTAACTCTTTACCCATCAAGCCTTGTGTAACACAAGTATGTTGAGCCTGAATTATGCGGGATTGAATGTCAGATCGAACCTGAACACAGTGAAGCTTGACACGTTCCTTACGACTTAATGCGTCAGCCACGACATTCGCCTTACCAGGATGGTAGCGAATTTCGCAATCGTAGTCGTTTAGGAGTTCAACCCAACGTCGTTGCCTCATGTTAAGGTCTTTCTGATTGAAGATGTGCTGGAGACTCTTGTGGTCAGTAAACACTACACACTTTGTACCGTAAAGGTAGTGTCTCTAGATTTTGAGAGCAAAGACTACTGCACCTAACTCAAGATCATGAGTTGTGTAGTTTTTCTCGTGCACTTTCAGCTGTCTTGATGCATAGGCTATAACTTTGTTTCTTTGCATAAGAACACAGCCTAGGCCTAAGTTGGATGCATCACAGTACACGACAAAGTCGTCGTTACCCTCGGGCAAAGATAGAATAGGTGCATCACAAAGCTTCTGTTTCAAGGTCTGGAAAGCTTCTTCCTGTTTGGATCCCCACTCAAAAGGTTTGCCTTTCTGAGTTAAAGCAGTGAGAGGAACCGCAATCTTGGAGAAGTTTTCTATGAAACGGCGGTAGTAACCCGCTAGACCAAGAAATGAACGAACCTCGGTAGGAGTAGTAGGAGTATCCCAGTCCTTAATCGCACTGATTTTGGCGGGATCTACATGTATACCTTGTTCGTTGACGATGTGCCCCAAAAATTGAACTTCCTTAAGCCAGAATTCGCACTTGGAGAATTTGGCGAAAAGCTGTTCTTTCTTTAGGAGCTCCATAGTAAGACGGAGATGTTGCTCGTGATCCGCATGAGTCTTAGAATAGATCAAAATATCATCAATAAAGACGATGATGAACTTATCCAAATAAGGTTTACAAACCCTATTCATCAAGTCCATGAAAACAGCAGGAGCATTTGTTAAACCGAAAGGCATAACAGTAAACTCATAATGACCATATCTGGTACGAAAAGCTGTCTTGGGAATATCTTCTTCGAGAACTCGAAGTTGATGATACCCAGAACGTAGATCAATCTTTGAAAAGCAAGTGGCACCCTGTAGCTGATCAAAGAGATCATCAATGCGAGGTAGGGGATATCGATTCTTGATGGTAAGCTTGTTCAGCTCACGATAATCGATACACATCCTAAAAGATCCATCTTTCTTTTTCACAAATAGGACAGGAGCGCCCCAAGGGGAAAAGCTTGGACGGATGAATCCTTTGTCAGAAAGCTCCTGAAGCTGCTTAGACAACTCTTGCATCTCAGACGGTGCAAGACGATAAGGTGACTTAGCAATGGGATTAGCGCCAGGCACAAGATCAATGCGGAACTCAACTTGGCGCACAGGGGGTAAACCAGGTAATTCTTCAGGAAATACCTCTGGATAATCCCGAACAACAGGGATATCTTGGATTGTCTTACCCTTGCCTTTATCCTCTACGACATGTGCTAAGAAAGCAACATATTTCTTGCGTAGATAATTGCGGGCTTGGGTACATGACATGAGTTTAACGGGTTTCTCCCCATGAACTTCTAAGATCTCACCAGTCGAAAGCGGTATACGAACCAACTTCTCAAAACATACTACCTCAGCATGGTACTTGGATAACCAATCCATTCCAACTATAATGTCGAAGCTCCCGAGTTGCATCGGTGTGAGGTCAATAGGGAAAAGATGGTTATTGAGATTTAACTGGCAATTTCGAAGAACGGAGTTGAGGACAACAGGTTCACCACTAGCTACTTCTACTGTCAAGGGCTTTCCTAGTTTCGTTCTAGTCATCGCAAGTAAAGGCTCAAATGCTAAGGACACAAAACTCTTATCGGCACCCGAATCAAATAGAACAGAAGCAGGATGGTTGTTAACAAGGAACGTACCGTTCACCACTTCGTTATCCGCACGCGCCTCATTTGCATTCAGATTAAAAGCTCTACCACGAGCTGGTGCCTGATTTGCAGTTACCAACCTCGGGCAATTGTTCCTATAGTGGGTCAGATCCCCACAGTTGAAACATGAACCAGGCGGAAAGTGAGGTCGTGCAGGATTCTGGGCTGGGTTTTGTACTGCTGGATTTTGAGCTGCCTGATTCTGATTAGGAGCAAAGCGACAGGTGTTTGCAAGATGACCAGACTTGCCACAATTCGTGCAGATACGGCATTGCATCTGTGGCTGGTGGTGGCTGTTACATCTGTTGCACAGAGGTGCATTTCCCGCATACTGCCTCTTGGCAGCAGGTTGTGCAGTCTGATTCTGTGCTGCCTGATTGGTAGCAGCCTGGTTAGTCTGAGCAGTAACCGCGAAATTCTTGGAAGCCTTACGCTTCCTAGATTTCTTTGAAGACTCAGCAGCCTTCTTGCCCTTACTCTCCTTGGCGCTATCAGACTGTTTCTGCTTCTTGTCACCTTTCCTGTGGAGTTTGCCCTTCTTGATTTGGGATTCAGTAAGGGTAGCAGCTAGCTCAATGGCCTGTCGGACGGTAGTAGGGTGACTGCCAGTTACAATATCCTGAACAGGATCTGGCAAACCGTCTATGTACCTCTCAATAGCCTTATCCAAAGGCGTGACCATAGTCGGACAGAGCAAGCTTAACTCCTCATATCTGTCAGTGTAAGCCCGGTGTTCACCACTGACTTGCTTCAGATCATTGAACTCATCTTCGAGTGCCCTCTGCTCATGTCGAGGACAAAATTCTCTCATCATGAGAGTCCTGAGTTCCTCCCAAGTCTGACCCAAAGCAACATCAGCACCTCTATCTCTCATTACCCCATTCCACCAGGTAAGGGCCCTCTTTTGAAATACACTCGAGGCAAACTCGACTTTACGATTGTTCGGACACTGAACATGGCGAAACGTGCTCTCAAGACTCTCAAACCACTGGAGAAGCCCAGTTGCTCCTTCAGTACCACTAAACTTGAGCGGTTTAGCCGAGTTAAACTGTTTAAAGTTGCACGGAGCAGGTGCATTAACATTGTTATTGGTGGCTTGGTTTATTTGAGTTATGAGACCGGGTAGCATAGCAGCCATCTGCTGTGCTATAATAGCTGCCAGTTCGGCATCAGGTTGCTGAACGTTACGTCGAGGAGGCATTCTAAAAGAGGAAACATGAGAGAAAACGAGTGAGATGATGTGATGAAAATGAGATAACAATAAAATCCACAAAAAGCAAGGAATGTGGTCATTTGTTTGTTACCACAAAGCAAACAAACAACACACAGTGACAAATCAAAGTAAATGAGTCATAATAATGTATTACTGAAGACATGCTCGCCTATAAGTGAACACTCACCCCAAGAGTTCCCAGGTAAGAGTGACTGGTCCGATACTGCGGATTTGTACGAACACTCTAGCCTTAGACAGAAAACTCAGGGTACAGGCATTCACTCTTCCAGTTTGCACGTGTTCACATTATTTAGACCCAAAACTTTGACGAGATTTTTGAAAAATTGGAAGGTTTAGGAGATTGATGATTCATTTTGGCTTCATGCCTTCCATTATGTTCGGTTTTTGTTAATCACCTAAGGATAGGTGACGGGTATTGTTTTAAGATCTAAACACAAGTAAACTTGTGTTAGGGTCCTAAAGTTATAGTCTAGGTCAAAGCATTGCTAATAACCTAATTCCCTATAACCAATGGCTCTGATACCAACTCTTCTGTCACACCCCGACCGCGTAAAACAACAAACCGCGGCGGAAACGTCGGGGAGTGATGCGACAGAATTATTGTTTCAACAACCATGGCAAATAAAGTTATGTATTATTAAGATTAAAGTTTTACATTGTCTTTAAGTTCAAACTAAAACTACATAATAGTTGTCTTTTAAGTCACTAAGGCCCGAGTCCGCCTAAGTGTAGCACAAACATCCTTATGCATTAGCACCTGAAACACATGTAAAAATATAGGTACGTCAGCATAAAAATGCCTGTGAGATACATAGGTTTTGTTTATGCAGATTCATGACTTATGGTTTGAAAAAAATGTTTAACAAAAAGTAGTCATGAATCTTATAAAATGTTTTCCTTTGTAAAAACCATGTGAAAAATCAATGAAATTCAAGTGATGATGAAATGATAATGCATGGTTAAATAAATAACCATATTTTTAAATGAGTTTTGTATAAAATGTGTAATGTATAAAACGATGCCATGTCCTTAAAAATGTTTTATGCCTTGTCCAAGTGATTTAGATAACGCAGCGATGTATAATACGATAAAAGCACTTATATATAGGAAGTACCAGCGGCGTATCCACCATGCTTTTATTATATAACACATAGCCCCGTTACATAAGTCACTTATCAATAACCAACCATAAGGTAATGTTCAATGTTAAAATGTTCATGTATAAACCATGTATAATGTCATGTGTAATATGTATCATGTATAACCAATGAAATGCATAGCAAGTAGGAAATCATCTACTTAACTATGTAATGATGTCAAATGTGAAAACAAGTGTTATGTATGGTGAATAACTAGAAGTTACTCAACCCCATAGAAAATGTACAAAACAATGTTTTTGAGTAAACCTAAGTTTAAATCAAATGTTATGTTTTGCAGAAAAACAATGCTTTATGATTACAAACATTTATGCAGTAATGTTAATCGCATACATTCAAGCCTTGCGACTGTGGCGACAAACCTTTAAACAAATTAAAGGTTCATCTAAAGTTATGTATATCGGATTCTGTCATTCCCAACTTCCAAACAGACCTAGGAAGTCGGAAACGGGAGTTGTCAATTCCTATGGTACCATTACATACTACCGAGCGGCGTAGCTAATGTTAATGAATGTATTATTGTCCCGATTTAACATACCAAATGTCATAACCAATGTAGCATGTGAAAACCATGTACTAGGAATGCTAAGTAAACATGCCTAGTAGAAATGTTCATGTAAAACAATGTGCTAGCATGTTAAGTAAACATACATAGCAGAAATGTCATGTAAAACAATGTGTTCCATATGCTAAGTAAACATATGCAACAAATGTGTAACAAATCAATGTGCTAGCATGCTTGACATACATAGCAAAACGCAATTGAAAGCATGTACTATAAGTGTACTAGGTGAAACTAGCATGTTTATGTTATAAAAGCATGAAATGCACGAAAGTAACATGTATGTACATGTGTATCACCCCAAAATATTTGAAAACGGTAAAAGAGGGGAACTATGTACTCACTTGGGATTGCTAATTAGTCTTGAGAATAAGACCAATTTAAGCTCCAAGGGTCACGGAATCAACCGGCACCTAGTATAGGTAACTATGTTAATAATCGGCTCCTAAATCGGAAGATAGGATAGAATGTGGTTCTACAAATCAAATGAGTAATTGAACTCATATGGTATGATTTAATAGTCCCAACATTCTGATTGGAAGGCCTACCTAAGTGCTTTTGACCCGTTTCGACACATTATGGTAACATAAGCTACTATAAGGCGTCGTTAGCGTAAAACTATGTTCGGATGGTTAACTATGTGCTATGCCAAGTCTTACATGCCCAATTATCCCTAAACATGTTACTAAATCAGATTATATGTCAAAAATATGTTTCTCATAGTCAAATTACGGGTTTTAGCTTCAAAAGGGCATTTTGGTCATTTCCTATGGGCATACAAGCTAACTAGCATATGACTAACCATTCCTATGTGATCATAAGGTATAACCTCAGTGGTTATTCCCTATGCAACTATGATCACTAACTAAGCTTGGTCGGATCCTAAAGATCGACCAAACGGGTCGGGTTCGAAAGTATAAGCGGTTGTTTAGACCGCTTACCTTACGACCCTAAACAAGCACAAACTAATAGTGTCGAGTTAGACATGTCAAAACATGTCTAACCTACTGATTTGGTATCAAAACAAAGCGTTTTGATACTCTAAAGTAGTTCCGTTGCAAAATGCGTGCTAAAACGCATTTTGACCGAAACTTTGACTCGACACTACAACTAGCTAACGTGGTAATCAGCGGTTATAATCACGAAGGATTATAACTATCATGATTACAATCACGTGTCAAAGTTCAATTGAACTTTGACTTGACCAATTAATGGTCAAAACCGAAAGTCAAACACTGTTTGACTTTCTGCACTACATAAAGAAAAAGCAACTAAAGAATGAAAGAAGCTCACTTAGGGTCCTTGCTATCTTTTCAACAAAGAAGACAAAGTCCCAATAAGCTTAGAAGAGAGCTCCAAAGCAGATTAGAGAGGAGAAATGAGAGGAATGAGCAAAGAATGAATGAAATTTGATGGCTATTTATAGTTGTTGTGAAGCTCTAGGATCATTCCATGTGTTTGTGTGGCCTCCAAGGATCAAATCATGGCCACACACTTGTTGTAAGCAGGTACAAAGTCTTGGAGAGGTGGTAACTTGGTTACCACACAAAGAAATTGCAAGTTTGGCCCCTGAAATTACAATCTGTTGCTGAAAACACACATTCTGCCCAGATGAGGCACTCGCGTAGCGCGACAGCATAGGCAAGAGGGCTCGCGCTACGCTAGCATGCATCAGGTTCAGCAAAGTTTCAAAATTGACAGAAATGGTCCCTGCACGTGTTTAAAGCCTTTTTCGATGCGTTTAAACCCAGTTAACCTCATTTCAAGGCTCTAAAATGAAATTAAAGCATAGGGGACCTGAAATATGCTCGAAAACATCACGTATATCGGTTCGTTTAGTCGTACGATCGCGTTGTTCGGTTATTTATGACGAAACTCAAACGGATGCGAAAACGAACCAAATTAAGCGACGAATGGAATTTTTGCATGGCGATCACTAAAATAAAAATATTTTAGTGTGTACAAAAATTTTGGATGTCCAGATGTGTCCAGAACGTAAGATATGCGCGAAAATGCAAACTTACGCCGTTTTTGACACTTTTAGTCCCTGAAAGACCATAATAGCATGTTTTCGCACACCGAACCTATCAAGGCTTATTTCTAAGCCATGTTTAGGTTATTTATGGTATGTTTAACTTATGATCAAGTTCCGGACTGTACGTTGCCTTACGAAACGGCAGACTTTCGCAAGTTGACGCAAATAGTCCCTGAGAGCGAATAAACTTGTTTTTGCCATACCAAAGCCTATAAAACTTATTTCTAAGTTATGTAAAGGTTATTTAAGGTATGTTAAGTTTATGATGATGTTCTGGAGTGTTTGTTGCGTTAAACTGACTGCGTTTACGCATCAGTTCACGTATAACTTTCCAGAAAACGACATAGAGTTCAAAATCGATCAAAAATCAACATGGGCACAAAACCAAACATAAATGACAAATATTGGGATCAAAACACACTGTTTTATTATTATTGTATTGTTCAGAGTTTGTAAAATGATATCACAAGCACAGATGTCACAGGTTATGCTTGAACGGAGATAAATGAAGAATGCATGGCGAATGGTCCGAGACCCGATAGGGATGGAAAAGGGCATACGCATCTGGAAACAGATCAAGGAACTGAGTGTTACTCATAATTCTGTCAATTTTCTTTAACACCCCTATACCATTTTTCGGCTTTTGGTTCCACGTGTACCGCAACCCATGACTTTTAACATCCAAGAGTTGATTATGTTGCACACAATCATAAAACTCCCTCATCCCTGCCGGAATAGTGGATGGCCCAACTAAGTAATCATCCATTTAAAGAGCCGAATTAAAGTCTCCTAGCACCACCATGGTCTGTCTTGAATGAAACACTTGTGCTTGCATAGGTCATCCCAAAGAGCCCTTCTATCATGGTATTTATTTTCAGCATAAACAAACGAGCAGAAAAGGACTTTATTATCCGATTTTATACGAATTTGCACATCTAAAACCTGGTCCGATTGGGCTATCACCATAAGATCCAACAAATCCTTATTCCAACCAACAATGATCCGAGTACCTCTAGAACAGCAGCTACCGTTTGAGGTCCAATCCCATAATCTAAACACCCCTTTACAGATTCTATCAAGATTATTGACATTAACATGAGATTCCAACACAGCACACACCTGGAGCCGATTTTCAGATACAAGTTGACGAACCTCTCTTTGTTTCAGGGGAAGGTTCAATCCCCTTATATTCCAGACTCCTATGCTACCCATGGACACCCGGTTGACCGGGAGTGCTTACCCCCTCAGATTTTTTGTCACTAGTACCAACACACATAAATTCTGAAATCTCAGTTGTGTTTTGCTTTACAAATTCATCAACTAATGAACTATCCTCCTTACTATTACTCGTACTTGGATCCCCATCAGGCATTCTATCCAGAACCAAAAAAGAGTTCCTTAAATTCAGATTACTATTGTTATCTCCCTGACTTGCCTTATCCATGTGCCGTTCCCCTTCAACACTCTTTGTACCAGATGGCCCAGAACCCGCATGGCTGCTCTTTTGTCTATAAACAACTTTAGGCTTTTGCTTCTTTTGAGGAAATCCATGCCTTGCAACTTTCCTTGTATCGGTTACGAACCCCTCATCATCGGTTGTAACTTGTTTAGGCTTCATAGTCGCAGATTTAGGACACTTAGCATCCGAATGGCCAAATAAACAACAAGCCGCACACCTATGAGGTTTCCATTCATATTCAACGTCAACTTTTTCCATCAGATAACCTTCTTCATCCAACTTAGGGATAGCAAGAACAATGTGTTCTTTCAATTCATTATCTGCCGATATCTCAATCATTGCTCGAGCAAAGCTCGTTCTGCCCCAGTTTTCAGCACACATATCAGCCGTGTAGGCATCTAGTCTTTTCGGAATCCCAAGCTTTGACGCTAATAAACTTAGACCCTCATCGGTATAAACAGCAAGGGGAACATTATGTAACTTAATCCACACAGGCACCGTTTTAATCCCATCCTTTTTCAAGCTTACCGAGGGAGTCCAAATATTCAAGAATAATGGAATTTTCCTTATAAGCCAAGGTCCACCTTCTAACACACTTAACATACCTTCTTTGGTGTCGAAGTTTAAAAAGAAAAAGCCACCCGCATTCATCATGATTTTTGTGAACCCAAACTTCACCCAAACATTCTTTGCATAATATTCCACAACCGGAAACGGCAGCCTATTGCCCAAGAAATAGCCGTACAGCACATTCTCGAGTTTATCCTGAGCCTTCTTGACCATGTCACACCCCCAAAATCCACCTGCGGAGTACCACCGCTTGGGAGCGTGACTGACCAGGATCAAGCCATCAATCATATCAAACATAGCATTTAATAATAAAAGTAATCAATGTAAATCATCTTGACATGATTGATGTATCAAAACCAAACATCGTTTAAATAGCGGAAGCATAGTATGAAATCTCAAAATAGTTGTAAGTTCAGATAAAGTTCATGGTCCGTATCCCACAACGACCTGCTCCTCCTTGTGCAAGCTTCATAATGTACCTAAGGTCCTGCAAGGCATGCAGCAAATAATCAACAAACTAGTTGAGCGAGTTCACAGAAAGTAAGTTCATAACATAGTGCATAAGTATAACTAGTGGGGGCTTCCCATACTAGTGTGTACTAAAAGTGGGGGCTTCCCAAACCTTGTGTTCATAATACTGGTGGGGGCTTCCCATGTTTATCCTGGCTAATGAGGGCTTCTCATTAACGGTACTTACTAGACTAACTTCCGACCATGTGTTCTTCTTTACTGAGAACAGGAAAACGTACAGGGTCACGTAGGCTTTACGTGACGTGCCCTTCCCCGAGGACATTGGTACGCGTGGGGGCTACGTAGGCTTTACGCAGCGTGGCCTTCCGACCTAGAAGCCAGTGGATGGTATTGGGTTACGTAGGCTTTACGTAACGTGTCCTCCCGACCCGGGAGACAAATGGCAAACATACTGGGTTACGTAGGCTTTACGTAACGTGTCCTGACTAACCTGAGGACGATGGTCTATAGTCTAGAGAATGCGTAAGTACGAGTAACTTCTTCAATGTCAACATATCCAACCCAATTCCCAACCCGGGAATCCCATGCCTTGGCTGTGTGAACTCACCTTGGTTTGCTCGGCAGACACACAAAAAGTACAGTTAAGCTAGTAAATGGTCAACCACGTCCTATCATGGTTATTATACAAGTCAGGTTCGTATATAGCACGTATATTCATGGCAAACATGTACACGTATCAGCAATTCAAATCATGTAACGAGTCCAAGTAATCGGCCCAAACAGATAAGTAGTCCAACTAGCAGTCAAGAGCACACTTGTGCGTGTTAATCTTGGCCCAACATAACCCGGCCCAATTAACATTCACCCCAAATAGTAAACGCACACTAGTCCAATAGCAAACAGTCCACAAATCCAATCGTTGGGCCCAATTGATTGGGCCCGTGACAGTGAAGGCCCAAACAGTGTACGTGCATTAACTCGTCTCGAGTCGCAACCGGCGATTACGAGTCGCAACAGCTGGTTACGAGTCGCAATGGTGATCTCGGTTCATCATGGTCTGGTTACGAGTCGCAATGGGACTCGCAACCGTGGTTACGGCTTGTGTTGATTGTGTGCTAGTGTGATGGTTACGAGTCGCAACTAGACCCGCAACTATGGTCTCGACTCGCAACCATGTGTCGCAACCAGGCTGTGTAACAGTTTCTTTAATTACCAGCATAATTAGTTCCGTAAATCAAGCTAACAACCTAATCAGTTTCGGAAATCAGATCAAACCCGAATTTCTAACAGTTTCATACAACTTCAAATCATGAGAATCAAGCATGTTCATATTAACATCAAGAACAGCAATCAGATCATTATAAAAACTATACCGAATCATAAATCATTGGCTATCATGCATTCTACCCGGTTCGCATACATTCGGACTAATTTATCCATACCATCAATTCATATAAACAGCCAACTATCAAGAACAAACCAACGTCAACCAGCATGTATCATCTATATTAACAATATTCAAAAACCGAATTTCAAAACAACCCGAACGATCAAATAACTCACACCAACCAAATACTAAATCATACAATCCGATTCATCATGGCATCACCTAAGCATATAAAACACGGAATCATGGATAACATACTAACCGAGGTAGAAAGAGGAGGATTCGGATTCAAAGCAACAAGGATGTTCGGCGGTTCTTCGGTTCCGAGTCGAGGGAGAAAGAGTTTGTGTTCTAGATTGTTTAAGTGGTGAAAAACCAAAACCCTAAGAGATGTGTATAATATATATATATATATATACGTATGAAATGGGGAGTGGGCCGGAACCCACATGGGCTGGTCTCGAGTCGGTTGTGTGCCCGAATGGGCTTGTGTTCGGTTGAGTTAACGTTCGGTTCACAATACATACACATTCATATTAATTCATATAGCACGTAACATTCAATCAATCAACGAAATCACAAAGTTCTAAACCGTTACACGTAATTTAAGAGTCGGTAAAGTACGAGTTGTCACATTATCCCCAACTAATTGGAAATTTCGTCTCGAAATTTGGTATGCACTCACTGAGGAAGCTAGGTAAGCTGTATTGTTCACTGATTTTCCTGGGGTGTCACATCCTTCCCCCGTTGATCTGGTCCCGAAATTCCGAAGTAGTAGCTTCAACCTCAGTAGTGGTAGCATTGTTTTCGAATAACTGGGGGTACTTTTCTGTCATCCTGTCTTCGCGTTCCCAGGTGTACTCTGGACCACGTTTGGAGTTCCAACGAACTCGGACAAGAGGGATTCTCTTGTGTTTGAGGACCTTCACATCCCGGTCCGTGATTTCCACTGGTTCCTCGACGAACTGCAACCGCTCGTCGATAGTGAGTTCCTTAAAAGGAATGATGAGGTTTTCATCTGATAGGCACTTCTTTAGGTTCGATACATGAAAAACATTGTGAACTGCCCCGAGTTCAGCTGGTAGTTTCAACTTGTAGGCTACCTTGTCAATCTTTTCTATGATTTCGAATGGTCCGACGTATCGCGGATTCAGCTTGCCCCGTTTGCCAAAACGTACCACACCCTTCCAGGGTGAGACTTTCAATAAAACCCGGTCCCCGACCTGAAATTCCAATGGCTTTCTACGCTTGTCCGCGTAGGCTTTCTGACGGTCGCGTGTTGCCGCCATGCGTTGTCGTATCTGTGCTATCTTTTCTGTGGCGTCCACTACAATCTCTGGACCCGTGATTTGACTATCCCCCACCTCTGCCCAACAGAGAGGTGACCGGCATTTACGCCCGTACAATGCCTCGAATGGAGCGGCTTGGATGCTGGTGTGATAACTATTATTGTAAGAAAACTCCACCAAAGGGAGGTGCTTTTCCCAGCCGTTGCCGAAATCGATGACGCATGCCCGAAGCATGTCTTCTAGTGTTTGGATCGTACGCTCAGACTGCCCATCCGTCTGAGGGCGGTATGCTGTGCTCATGTCTAATCGTGAGCCGAAAGATTTATGCATTGCTTGCCAAAGTTCTGACGTGAATCGTGCATCGCGATCCGAAATGATGGATGTGGGCACCCCGTGCCTCGAAACAACTTCTTTAAGATAGACGTCTGCGAGAGTGGAGAACTTATCCGTTTCCTTTATAGGTAGGAAGTGTGCAGACTTGGTGAGTCGATCCACGATCACCCATATGGTATCATTCCCACGCTGGGATCTAGGTAAGCCTGTAACGAAATCCATGGAAATTTCTTCCCATTTCCACTGAGGTATCTTAGGCTGCTGAAGTAGGCCAGCTGGTTTCTGATATTCGACCTTGACTCTCGCACAGGTCAAGCATTTTCCAACGTACGTAGCGATGTGGGCCTTCATGCTAGGCCACCAATAAGTAGTGCTGATGTCGTGGTACATTTTATCCGACCCTGGATGTACCGAATAGCGAGACTTGTGTGCTTCGTCCATCACAAGTTCGCGTAGACCGCCATAAAGTGGGACCCAAATACGCCCCGTTACATAGTAGGCGCCGTCTGCCTTCTGTTCCATTTGCTGTCGTGAGCCGCGTAAGGCTTCAGCCTTGACATTTTCTGGTTTCAGTGCTTCTGTCTGAGCAGCTCGTATCTGTGCTGGAAGGCTAGACTGAATCGTAAGCTGTAGCGCTCGCACGCGCTTTGGTAAGGTGTCCTTTCGACTAAGGGCATCAGCCACAACATTGGCTTTGCCTGGATGGTACTTGATAGCGCATTCATAATCGTTTAGTAACTCAACCCATCATCGTTGACGCATATTCAAATCCTTCTGCTTAAGAATATGCTCGAGACTCCTGTGATCGGTGTAAATCGTGGACCTGGTACCGTACAGGTAGTGTCGCCATATCTTAAGTGCGAAAACAACAGCTCCCAGCTCTAAATCGTGCGTCGTGTAGTTCCGTTCATGAACCTTGAGTTGACGAGAGGCGTAAGCAATAACCTTGTCGCGCTGCATTAACACACATCCCAGTCCCCGAATGGATGCATCACAATAAACCACGAAGTCATCTGTGCCCTCTGGCAAAGAGAGGACAGGTGCACTGCAAAGTCTATCTTTTAGGTGCTGGAAAGCAGTCTCCTGGGGCTCTCCCCAGCGATAGGTAACACCCTTCTGTGTCAGTAACGTAAGCGGCTGAGCAATCTTCGAAAAATCTTTAATAAACCGTCTGTAGTAACCTGCCAGACCCAAGAATTGGCGTATTTCTGTCGGCGTACGCGGTGCAGGCCAGTTTCTGATCGAATCTACCTTGGATGGATCGACATGGATCCCATCCATGTTCACTACATGGCCTAAGAAGTGGACTTCACGAAGCCAGAAGTCGCATTTTGAAAGCTTGGCGTACAACTGTTCCTTTCGAAGGAGTTCCAAAATAAGGCGAAGATGCTGCTCGTGCTCCTCCTGACTCTTGGAGTAAATCAGGATGTCGTTGATGAAAACAATGACGAACTTGTCAAGATAGGGTTTGCATACCCTGTTCATAAGATCCATAAATATAGCAGGCGCGTTCGTTAACCCGAACGGCATGACAAGAAACTCGTAGTGGCCATAACGAGTTCTGAAGGCTGTCTTGGAAACGTCCCCATCCCGGACTCTTAGCTGATGGTACCCAGACCTCAAGTCTATCTTCGAATAGTAACACGACCCTTGCAACTGGTCGAATAAGTCGTCTATGCGTGGCAGAGGATAACGGTTCTTCACCGTCACCTTGTTGAGTTCACGTTAGTCGATACACATCCTGAACGTACCGTCTTTCTTCTTCACGAAAAGCACTGGAGCTCCCCAAGGCGAAGAGCTTGGACGAATGAAACCCTTTTCCAAGAGCTCTTGTAGCTGCTTTGACAGTTCCTCCAATTCCGATGGAGCTAGACGATACGGTGCGCGAGCTATGGGTGCTGCTCCTGGAGCGAGCTCGATTTGAAATTCGACCTGACGATGAGGCGGTAAGCCAGGTAAGTCTTCAGGAAACACCTGAGGGTAATCGCGTACAATTGGGATATCCTCCAATTTCTTTTCCTTTGCTGTTGCGTCCGTAACGAGTGCCAGAATGGCAGTGTGACCCTTACGTAAACATTTCTGCGCCTTTAAGAAAGAGATGATGCCAACCACTGCACCACTCTTGTCGCCTTGAACTTCTAGAGGTTCCTGACCAGAACGAGGAATGCGAATAATCTTCTCGCTGCATAAAATTTCTGCCTGGTGTTGGGATAACCAGTCCATCCCAATCACGACGTCGAAGCTACCCAAAACTATGGGAATGAGATCGATAGAGAAGGCTTGGCCAGCTAGGATAAGATTACAACCCTGAACTACGTGCGTGGCTTCTAGACTTTTACCGTTAGCTAACTCTACTACATGTTTGGTGGGTAAAAGTGTTGGTGCACGTTTTAGCAGTTGACACATTTTCACAGACATATAACTTGTATCCGCACCCGAATCAAACAAAATAGTAACGTAAATATTGTCGAGGAGAAACTTACCCATAACAACGTTGGGATCGTTCACTGCGTCTCCTCTTCCCAACACGAAAGCTCGACCTCTTGCCTCGTTGCCATTATTGTTGTTGTTCCCGCCGTTGTTGTTACCGTTGCCCTGGTTGTTGTTGTTGTTGCGGTTCTGGTTCTGGTTCAACTGAGGGCAATCGCGTTTGAAATGACCTTCAGCCCCACACTGGAAACATCCCCGGTTTCCACGCTGTGGCTGCTGTTGCTGCTGCTGGTTCTGTGGAGCTGGTTGCTGAGGCTGCTGATTCTGATTCGCAGGGCGAGGGCTCCTACAGTCTTTGGCCTCGTGACCCATCTTAAGACACCTTTGACAGCGACCCTTGTTACACGGGCCGTGGTGATGCCTGTTGCAGTTGTGGCACCTAGGTTGACTACCCTGATATCTCCTCTGTCTGTGACTACCAGAGGATTGTTGACTAGGACTCTGGTAATGGTCAGTCTTCTGTTGCTGAGCTTGAGACTGAACAGGTGCTGAGCCTCTGCTGGAATCTCCATCCCACTTTCTTTTACTGTCACCAGATGTAGCAGGAGTAACTGAGGTGGTGACGTTAGCAGTAGCATTAACACGCTTGGGCAGTTTATTCTGATCCACTGCCTGATCGGTGATGCGATGAGCGAGGCGCTGAATTTCCTGGATGTTATCGAGGTTAGCCGACGTCACGTGGCTCTGAATTTCTGGCGCCAATCCCTTGAGATACATCTCAATGCGCTTGTATGGAGGGTCCACCATAGTTGGACACAGAACGGCCAGCTCATTCGACCGTTTAGTATACGCTTCGATCTCTGATCCAATCATTTTCAGATTATACAACTCGTCTTCCAGCTTGTGAATATCTTCACGCGTACAATACTCACGCTTGATGAGTTCCTTGAAATCGTTCCATGGGGTGGCGTTAGCTGCTGCCAACCCTAAGATTTGAACTTGGGCGTTCCACCAAGTCAATGCTATTCCTTCCAAGGTGCCAGTGGCAAACTTGACCTTGCGAGCCTCAGGGCACTCGCACATTTCGAATACTGATTCTAGCTTTTCAAACCAATGGAGGAGTCCCACTGCCCCCTCTGTGCCACTGAAAGAATTTGGACGACAGTCCATGAAGTTCTTGAAAGTGCAGACAGGCTGCTGCGCGTGTTGACCTGCTTGAGCTGCTGCAACTGCCGCAGCAACTTGAGCTTGAACGAGAGCCTCTAGCTGGGCTTGTGTCATGTTGATTCGTCCAGACATGATCTTCATTGTAACAAGTAGCATAGGTAAGAATGGTTCGCGAATAGGGCGATGACAGAAAAGTGTAAGCACGTAGGGTTTCTCATGCTATAGTATCATGTGTATCTAAACGTAATGCGAGCAAAGTTCTAAGCAATTTTAGCATACAGGCAATAAACATAAACCTTATTACCTAGGATGTCGAGTCTTGCACGTGGAGCGAAGCGTCGTTGTGGATCGTTGAGAGCACTGTCCTGGTTATAGTCCGGTTTTAATAAAAACGTTTTCCCATATTAAAACCAAGTTCTCTATAACCAATGGCTCTGATACCAATCTGTCACACCCCCAAAATCCACCTGCGGAGTACCACCGCTTGGGAGCGTGACTGACCAGGATCAAGCCATCAATCATATCAAACATAGCATTTAATAATAAAAGTAATCAATGTAAATCATCTTGACATGATTGATGTATCAAAACCAAACATCGTTTAAATAGCGGAAGCATAGTATGAAATCTCAAAATAGTTGTAAGTTCAGATAAAGTTCATGGTCCGTATCCCACAACGACCTGCTCCTCCTTGTGCAAGCTTCATAATGTACCTAAGGTCCTGCAAGGCATGCAGCAAATAATCAACAAACTAGTTGAGCGAGTTCACAGAAAGTAAGTTCATAACATAGTGCATAAGTATAACTAGTGGGGGCTTCCCATACTAGTGTGTACTAAAGGTGGGGGCTTCCCAAACCTTGTGTTCATAATACTGGTGGGGGCTTCCCATGTTTATCCTGGCTAATGAGGGCTTCTCATTAACGGTACTTACTAGACTAACTTCCGACCATGTGTTCTTCTTTACTGAGAACAGGAAAACGTACAGGGTCACGTAGGCTTTACGTGACGTGCCCTTCCCCGAGGACATTGGTACGCGTGGGGGCTACGTAGGCTTTACGTAGCGTGGCCTTCCGACCTGGAAGCCAGTGGATGGTATTGGGTTACGTAGGCTTTACGTAACGTGTCCTCCCGACCCGGGAGACAAATGGCAAACATACTGGGTTACGTAGGCTTTACGTAACGTGTCCTGACTAACCTGAGGACGATGGTCTATAGTCTAGAGAATGCGTAAGTACGAGTAACTTCTTCAATGTCAACATATCCAACCCAATTCCCAACCCGGGAATCCCATGCCTTGGCTGTGTGAACTCACCTTGGTTTGCTCGGCAGACACACAAAAAGTACAGTTAAGCTAGTAAATGGTCAACCACGTCCTATCATGGTTATTATACAAGTCAGGTTCGTATATAGCACGTATATTCATGGCAAACATGTACACGTATCAGCAATTCAAATCATGTAACGAGTCCAAGTAATCGGCCCAAACAGATAAGTAGTCCAACTAGCAGTCAAGAGCACACTTGTGCGTGTTAATCTTGGCCCAACATAACCCGGCCCAATTAACATTCACCCCAAATAGTAAACGCACACTAGTCCAATAGCAAACAGTCCACAAATCCAATCGTTGGGCCCAATTGATTGGGCCCGTGACAGTGAAGGCCCAAACAGTGTACGTGCATTAACTCGTCTCGAGTCGCAACCGGCGATTACGAGTCGCAACAGCTGGTTACGAGTCGCAATGGTGATCTCGGTTCATCATGGTCTGGTTACGAGTCGCAATGGGACTCGCAACCGTGGTTACGGCTTGTGTTGATTGTGTGCTAGTGTGATGGTTACGAGTCGCAACTAGACCCGCAACTATGGTCTCGACTCGCAACCATGTGTCGCAACCAGGCTGTGTAACAATTTCTTTAATTACCAGCATAATTAGTTCCGTAAATCAAGCTAACAACCTAATCAGTTTCGGAAATCAGATCAAACCCGAATTTCTAACAGTTTCATACAACTTCAAATCATGAGAATCAAGCATGTTCATATTAACATCAAGAACAGCAATCAGATCATTATAAAAACTATACCGAATCATAAATCATTGGCTATCATGCATTCTACCCGGTTCGCATACATTCGGACTAATTTATCCATACCATCAATTCATATAAACAGCCAACTATCAAGAACAAACCAACGTCAACCAGCATGTATCATCTATATTAACAATATTCAAAAACCGAATTTCAAAACAACCCGAACGATCAAATAACTCATACCAACCAAATACTAAATCATACAATCCGATTCATCATGGCATCACCTAAGCATATAAAACACGGAATCATGGATAACATACTAACCGAGGTAGAAAGAGGAGGATTCGGATTCAAAGCAACAAGGATGTTCGGCGGTTCTTCGGTTCCGAGTCGAGGGAGAAAGAGTTTGTGTTCTAGATTGTTTAAGTGGTGAAAAACCAAAACCCTAAGAGATGTGTATAATATATATATATATATACGTATGAAATGGGGAGTGGGCCGGAACCCACATGGGCTGGTCTCGAGTCGGTTGTGTGCCCGAATGGGCTTGTGTTCGGTTGAGTTAACGTTCGGTTCACAATACATACACATTCATATTAATTCATATAGCACGTAACATTCAATCAATCAACGAAATCACAAAGTTCTAAACCGTTACACGTAATTTAAGAGTCGGTAAAGTACAAGTTGTCACAGACCACGTCTTTCGGAATAACCACATCCGCGTCCTCTCTTGTTTCCAGCGGCTTCATAAGTCTGAAGTTAATCTCTCTTTTGTTCCGGACGGAAGACTGGAGTTTGTCTGCATAGGAGACTGGCATTGACGGCTCAGCATGCTGATCATTCTGACTATCAGCTAAGTTAGACGCAGGCTGAACTGGAACTGTGATCTTCTGTAACTCATCAATAACGTTTATGATCTTAGGATCTTTCTGCACCACGCCCCTACGGGGAAGCAATGGATTCCCATCAATCTTTAATGGCTTACTAAACAGAGACGGTTTATCACGCAAACCCTGAATATTCATAGAACCCTTTGAGGAAATAAAGACATCCTCATGCAACTTATCCGAGAACGATTGAAACCCTAAGTTCTCCAAACCCTCATCACGATTATATTCCATATCCAAGGACGTAGAAAATAACCAGATGGCTTAAGCATGCAAATCAACGAACAGAAAAAAAAAACAACACCCGCAGCGATTGTAGTATCAAAACCCTAGCCGAAAGCAAGAAACGAAAACCCTAATATCAACTTCAAAAGATTAGAAACCAAGGTAGACGTCTAGAAACCTTACTCAGAAGGATCGACAACACCTCAATACCTAACCCAGATCAATCGAACTTAGGGTTGAAAATCAAGAAACTAGGGTTTTAGATTAGTCGCCAAAATCGCCTAGAGTACCAGAGAAAAGCCATTTTTCGGTGTGCTACACCGATGATGGGTTAAGCTTATTAGCATCCAAGTTAGGTGAACCTAAACGCCTAGATGGCTATACAGCTGATATGTGCTCGGATAACTGGGGCAGGAGTAGTTTTGCTCGGGCTTTGATTGAAACAAATGCGGATAAGGAACTTAAGAATCATATTGTCGTTGCTATTCCAAAGCTTGAGGAGGAGGGATATCTTAATGAGGTAGTGAAGGTGGAGTATGAGTGGAAGCCACAAAGGTGCTCCTTGTGTTGTGTTTTTGGTCATAATGACCAAACGTGTGCTAAAAATGAAGCTAAAAAAGAAAAAGAAGTGATCGTGGATGACGAGGGTTTTGTTACGGATAAGAGGAAGACGGCTCGGATAGGGGTGATGCAAAAGAAACAAAAGCAAAAGTTTGTGTACAAACCAAAAATTAATAAGTCGGATCCAAGTACATCTGGTACGAAAGAGGTAACCATTGACAAGAAGGCACACGAAAAGGTTAAAACGCGGAACTCTTTTGAGGCATTATCGAAGATAGATGGCCAGGAGTGGAAGGATGACAATGGTGCGAGGAAAACTGGGAACAAGGGTAATGGGAATCTCAATCGGATCGATGAGAAGGTGGTGGAGACTTTACCGACGGAAACATCAAAGTTTATGACGAATGATAATCATGATGAGATAGCTGAGGGGGCAAGCACTCCCGGTATCAATGGTCTTAATGGATAGTATTCTAACTTGGAATATAAGGGGATTGAACCGTCCCCTGAAACAGAATGAGGTTCGTGTTATTCTCTCGGAAAATAAAGTATCGGTTTGTGCTATCTTAGAGTCTCATGTGGAGGTTGCTAATTTGGCTAGAGTTTGTAAAAATGTCTTTAGGCAATGGAGTTGGATGTCTAACGGGGTACCAGAATTATCCTAGGATTGAATAGTGATTTGGTAGACGTTATGATTTTGTCTCAATCTGATCAAGTCATCCACGCTCAAATCTGGTCCAAAGCTGATAATAAGAGTGTTTTTTGCTCTTTTCTGTATGCGAAGAACAAGTATCAAGAGCGAAGGAGTTTGTGGGAGGATTTATGTAGGCACAAGTTGTTGTGTACGGACAAGGCATGGTTTGTCATGGGCGACTTTAATTCAGCTCTTCATGGTGATGATTCGCTGTTTGGACCGTCTAGTCAATTGATTGGAATGCGTGAGTTTTATGAATGCGTCCAAACCACAGAACTTATTGATGTAAAGGGGCATGGTATTCATTACACTTGGAACCAGAAACCAAAAGAAGGGGTTGGCTTACTTAGGAAAATTGATCGGGTCATGAGTAATATTAAATGTCTAGAATTATTCCCTGATGCTTATGTTATATATCACCCGTATCGCGTCTCTGATCATACTCCGTGTATATTGAAGCTGCCTAATAGTTCAAAATCCTATCAGCCGAAGCCTTTCAAGTTTGACAATTTTATTACCTCTAAACCTAAATTCAAAGTTTGTGTAGAGGGAGAGTGGGCGAAAAGAATTGAGGGCTATGCTATGTTCTCGGTCACTAGTAAGTTGAAAAATCTGAAACCAGGGCTTCGAAAGATTCTTTTTCAGCAAGGAAATTTACATAATAAAGTTGTGGAGCTGTGAAAGAAGCTGGATGAAGTTCAAAAAATGGTGGATGCAAACCCGATGGATGTGGAGATTCGCAAAAAGGAGCTAGAGACGCTTCAGGAATTCCAAGTCGCAGCATATGATGAGGAATGCTTTTTGAAACAAAAATCGAAGGTGGAATGGCTATGTTCTGGGGACTCTAATACGGCGTTTTTCATAATAGTGTGAAGTGTAAAAATAATCGAAGTAAAATCCAGCGCATCCGGGATGTGAATGGTAATCACGGGAAACCCTAATGCTCTCTCTCCTATTGGCGATTTCTTGTTCTTCATGAAACCCTTGATTTTCTTTGTGATCTAATGTATAACAGTCTGTGATTAGAGTTTTGATCCTCTCAAAATTCTATAACGAACCCGTTAGCAATAGTGATCGGTCTAAATTAGGGTTTTCTATTCGTTTGCTTTCAATCGCCGCCTTAGATATTAGTTTGAAACCCTGATTTATTAAATTGGTTGTTATTGATTGCAGTTAACTGAGTTTAATTTAGCTAGATTGATAACTCTGGTTTAATCGGTTAAGGGTGACAGATTGATTCTAGGGTTTAGGAATTAGGGTTTCTGGTTTCGTCTTTTTGCTTTGGTCTTCTTGGTGTCTGGTTTTCTTGCTTGCCTTCAAATCTGTTTGTGTTGGGAGAGTTGTTTTTGGGTAACCTTATTCTTGGTAAAATCGGCTTTGCTTGAAGGTTACGTGGAATGTCTGCATGGGGAACAATTCTGATGGATCGGGGATCGGTTCTGGGGATGTCCCTTCGAAGCGTGGAATAGGGTTAAGGGTTACAAATGTTGACGGCAACATTAAACTTCCAAGAAGGGGTATGTTTTCAACTTCTGATGTTTCGATCTTGGATGGATTATCCAAAATCTCTGTTCCGGTAGAAAACCCATTTGATAAACCTGGCAACTTTGTGAACTTGGGCTTACGGAAACAATCGGAAATTCGGATAGATGGAAATCATGAGAATGTGTCGTTTGTTGATTCCCAAAACTTGGAGAAGCCGGCGGATGAGTTAGGTATTGGAGCTTCAACATCAAAGCATGTTACGACACCTATGTCTTTTGCTAATGCGGTGAAATCTAAAAAGGAGCCGGTGAAGGTTAACTTCAAGTCGATGGAATCCAATGAAACGGTAGAAGGGGCTGATGTTGTAATCCCCATGTCTTCGGTGAAGCAGGTGCATGATAGATATGAAAATACGCTTTAAGGGTATTTCTTGGGGAAATGCTTAGCTTTTCCGGTTGTGGACTTCTTTGCTAAAAATAACTGGGTGAAGTATGGTCTCTCGAAACTTATGATGAACGCAAAGGGTTTCTTTTTTTTCAAGTTCGAATCAAAAGAGGGGATGGACAATTTAATGGAGGATGGGCCGTGGACTATAAGGAATGTGCCGATAATTTTAAATGAATAGTCACCGAATGTGATGGTGGAGAAGCAGGATATAAAAACAATTCCGGTTTGGATCAAAATGCATGATATACCATTAACGGCGTTCACGGAGGACGGCCTGAGTTTGTTAGCCTCGAAGATAGGTAATCCGAAGATGTTGGACTCTTACACGGCTACTATGTGTGCGGAATCATGGGGAAGGAGCAGTTTTGCAAGGGCAATGGTCGAAATTCATGCTGAAAAGGAGCTAAAAAAAGCATTACGGTTGCCATTCCTTCCTTGGATGGTAGTAGTCACACGAAAGTGGAGGTTAAAGTTGATTATGACTGGGAGCCTATGAGATGTTCGTCATGCTGTGTCTTTGGCCATGATGATAACGCGTGCCCAAAAAAGATGTGAATGGTAATCGGTTCGAGGGGGATGAACCGGCGGATGCTCTTGTCAATCATTATTCAGTGTTTTTAGGCACGGAAGATACGATCTCTAGCATTGACTTGTCCGACATGTTTGTTAATGTGTTTAATCCTGATGCAGCTGAAAATATGGTTAGACAGGTTACGAGTGAGGAAGTAAAGAATGCCATGTTCAGCATAAGTGAGAACAAAGCTCCTGGCCCGGATGGTTATACGTCGGCGTTTTTCAAGCATGCTTGGGAAATTATGGGTAATGATGTTACGAATGCAATTCTAGAATTTTTTGATACTGGTAAAATGCTGAAACAGTTAAACCACACAATTCTAGCTCTTGTTCCTAAAGTGGACACCCCTGATTCGGTTCTGGATTATCGTCCTATTTCTGGCTGCAATGTGCTCTACAAATGCATTAGCAAGATTATTACGGATAGGCTTAAAGGGAGCTTGGAGTCACTGGTTAGTATTAATCAGTCGGCATTCGTGCCAGGCAGGTGGATTTCTGATAATATTCTCTTAACCCAAGAGCTTATGCACAACTATCACTTGAATAAAGGTCCTCCCAGATGCGCGTTCAAAATTGATATTCAAAAGGCCTACGACACGGTTAGTTGGGTTTTTCTTGAGAAAATTCTTTATCATTTTGGTTTTCATAGGAAAATGGTGAAGTGGATAATGGCTTTTGTGTCTACGGCTACGTATTCGTTGAGTATTAACGGTAATCTTCACGGGTTTTTCAAAGGGAGAAGGGGTCTTCGCCAAGGGGATCCGATGTCCCCATATTTGTTCACGCTGGTAATGGAGGTGCTTACCCTCCTTCTCCAAAATTCAGCTCGATCTACCACATCTTTTAAGTACCATGCTCATTGTATGAAGCAAAAAATAATAAATGTCTCATTCGCCGATGACCTTTTTATTTTTGTTCATGGGAGTGCCTTTTCGGTTAGCAAGATCAAAGTTGCTTTGGAGGAGTTCTCGAGTATGTCGGGTCTGGTCCCGAGTCCTGCTAAAAGCACGGTATTTTTTTGTAATGTTCCTCAGCAGGTCAAGCAGGATATCCTTAATATCATGCCGTTTCAGCAAGGTTCCCTTCCTGTTCGTTACCTAGGTGTGCCGTTGATCACATCCAAGTTAACTGCAGGGGATTGCAAGGTTTTAGTGGACCGAATGGAAAAGAAAATTAACAACTGGATGACAAAAACACTGTCCTTTGCTGGCAGATTGCAGCTTATTAATTCGGTCCTATCCGCAATGCATATATATTGGGCTTCAATTTTCGTTATTCCAGCTCGAGTCATTAATGAATTAGAGAAACGGCTAAGGCGTTTTCTTTGGAATGCTGGTAATGTTGTTACGGTTAAAGCAAAGGTGGCGTGGAATGACATCTGTCTTCCTAAGTCGGAGGGTGGATTAGGGATTCGGCGAGTTGGGGATGTCAACAGAGCTCTTATCACTAATCATATTTGGAGTATCCTAATTAAAAGAAAATCCCTTTGGGTGCAATGGATTTATGCTCATAAATTGAAACATTAAAGTTTCTGGGAGGTCTAAAGCAGGGGTAGCATGAGCTGGGGATGGAGGAAGATTCTATCCATTCGCAATATTGTCCGGCCATTCATTTGGAAGATTATTCGAAGTGGAATGCAAACGAATGCGTGGAGCGATAACTGGTGTCACCTTAGTCCACTTAGAGCTTTTATAACTCCAAGACACATTGCTAATGCGGGCTTTAATCTCCAATCTTCTGTTGCGGATTTGTTAGATGAGAATGGGCAATGGAAATGGCCTCAAGCATGGTATGATACCTATCCTGTTTTAATTGGATTGACTCTTGATCAGCCTTTTATGCAGCTTCATGACCGATTGGTTTGGAAGGATTTGGAGGGTAATGATCGGCATTATAGTTCCTTAGAAGTGTGGCATACCATTCGTTCGCGTAATGATCCTATTAATTGGAGTGGCATGGTTTGGTTTAGCCAATGTATCCCAAGACATTCCTTTTTATTATGGCTGGTTATAAAGAATAAGTTGAAGACCCAAGATCGGCTGAAAGTTTGGGAAGCGGGTAGTGAAACAAACTTAAGGTTGATGTGTTGCCCCCTATGTCAGCGAGATCGTGACTCAAGAGACCATTTGTTTTTCTCATGTATTTTTGCTTCACATGTAACACCCTAGTTACTAATTAACGATTTTGTATGTAATTACCAACGATTAGATGTGTAGTTAAGACTACACATGCTATAAAAATACGGGTTTATTAAAACTTTTACAAATCATAAGTTATTCTACATAACGTGATTAAATTCGTTGTTTAAAATTTACTATGTGTCAAAGTGCGGAAGCGTGTGTCTTTATCGTGTTCGGTTCTTCACTGAGCTTGATCGTCTTCCGGCATCCAAAAGTACCTACATTTCAATAACATGAAATGCCTTAGTCATACAGGACTTAAAACGTGTCTAAACGAGTCCGAGAAACAATTGATAACAAAATAAAAATTTCAACCTGACCTCCACCGTAAATTACGGTGGCACCGTAATTTACGGTGGCCACTGGTTTTACATGCCCCTACCATAAACCAGTAGGGGGCCACCGTAAGGCTTTTCATCTCCACCGTAAATTACGGTGGCACCGTAATTTACGGTGGACCCTGCATCCAGTTTTCCATTTTTGCCGTAATTTAACACGAAATCTTAAGTATCTTTCAAACCGCTTGTCCGTTTGGCCTACCGTTTCTTTCTACGTGTTTGTAATTTGATTCTCCATCATTTGGAGTTAAAATCCGACATTCGGCTTAACAAAATTTAAGACTTCTAAGTCTTAGGCTTATTACCCTTTATACCAAATTTTGACCCGGTTATGCATTTTATCAAACAAACGTATTTATTTGATTCCTATATTTCATACACTTCATCAAATAATTGTGATATACCATATTAGGTTCTAATCATAGGTTTATTCACAAATTAAACTCGTTTTCACTAGTATGCTTATTTTGACCCGTTAAGGATATTTTAAGCACTTTTAAGCTCAATTTCGCTTTCATTCTAATCTAGCATTGTAACCTATATCTCTTATCTAGTACTCTTCCATCACAACTAAATGTGTGTTGGATTTAAAGTAGATATCTATGTGTTCCGAATTTATACCTCTTGAAATATCATTTTACGGCAAAGACTCATATGAAGTCTTTTGGCCCAAGAATTACATCTTTCACTACCCGTACTCGTTCTAAACTTTTGTTTAATCATGAGACTCCTTTCCAAACAACCTCTAAGAGTTGTTTGTTCAATTTAGCCTACAAGGGCGTTTGGGTCGATTTTGGTCCTTCTTTTACAATGAAGGGCTACCACCAATTATTCGACCAAATTAGCACTTTTACATACATCAGAAATAAGCGTACCTGGCTCGGATCAACAAATAGACCCGATTTTAATACCTTGCTTTATTTCACTAATTTAGAACGATGCGAATATCCATTGGATATCTATTACTGTAAGCATATGACTCGACAAAAGAATCATTAGTCTATATAGTCAAAAGGTGTTGTCTACACCTTTTGACCCGTTTGGCCGAATTGACCATTTATCTTTGCGAAATGATATTTATTATCATCTCCTCTACATGACTCTTCCCGTTTAACACCGTACGGTAATTTTAAATATAAACCGTGTATTTCTTTCGACATAATATGACCAATTTATCGATTTACTTCTTTTTAACCATTATTATGGTTTCTATCATCTTTGATTTTCTTGTTCCGTTCGGCTACACGACGGAACATCATATTTCAATTGTTTAGATATCTCATTCATAATTTATATGATAAGAAAACATTCCACAATTTAAGACTAGTGTGAGCTATACTTACCTTGCATCCGAATTATGCTTTTTCCGCCATTCTTGCTTCGTTTGACCCGCTTCCTTTCCAAGCCTCCACCTAGCTTGTCAAGTGTCAAACTATCATCATAATTCGTAAGACGGTTATATTAGTCATCATTAATTATGACTATTCCATCTTACATATTTTCTATCACAATTACCATTCGATCTTATTAATGGTCGGTTTGACTATTTAAAAGTCAAATCACCAATTAACACATATGATTGCACTATCAAGTTCACAAGACTCAATTAGGCACATTATCAACACTTAGTTCTCATTTAGGCATTTTAACAAACACCTAATGTGCATGATTTTACATATTTACTTACTAGTTCCTAACTAGTTATTTTTACCAAGATTAACATCAAAATTCACCACTATCACTTATGATCAATTACTCAAACTTGCAAATTGTTCAAGTATCTTGTTCCTACTAGCAACTATGATGTTTTTAAACATGTGTACATCATCATCTTTACTACATAATCAAAACCCACTTGACACATGAGTGTATGATCATGGATTCACAACCATGAACATCAATTCAACAAGTACATGACTAGGGTTTACTCCTAGACATAGTTTCATCACTAATTTCACCCAAACAACAAACATGCAAGTTCAGATTCGAGTTCTCTAGGTTTGCTCAGAATTTCAACTAGAGATTTCTCAAGAAATTTACATACCTCATGACTCCTTTTTCAATGGAGATCACTAATTCATACTCGGATTTTGATTTGGACTTGATTTGCCCCTTCAATTTGATGAAATTGTGTTGATTAGGGTTTGACCCTTCTTGGTCGCCCCTGAGCTTGATCCAGAACACACATTGTGTGTGTGTGTGTGTTTGTGTTTGTTTTTATTAAATAACTTTTCTAGTTATCCCGCTTTAACCCCTCGTGTTTGGTTCGTTATTAAGTAGGCCACGACCTACTTATTTCTTTTAACAATTTTCCCACTTATTAACTAGGTTAAATGTTCCTAGTTAACTTAGCGGGTTCGGGAATATTTATGACTAAGTTTATTTTAGGTCCCGTTAGGTCAGGCCTTCTATAAACTTTATTTCCTCCAAAAGCCTTTATACTACATTTATCTAATATCAGGTTTATTTATTTAAAATCCTAATATTCACCGGGCTATTTTACCACTAACGGTACTTTACCCGTCTTTTAGTATTAACATGGGTTAATTACCAAACCCGTTTTCGGGGTGTTACAAGTCTACCCCCCTTAAAGAGGTTTCGTCCTCGAAACCTTGCTTACATAGTTCATTGAGTTTCTAAACTCAATGCGTTTGACTTGAGTAATTTCTTAAGCATTACTCATACTTTAACCAATTGTTAGCATTACCACAAAAATTATGGTAATATCTTTTTGGTTACAGAACTTTTACGTATCTCATATGACATAATGTAACTTGAAATAACGTAATTCCGTTATTTTTACTAGTTTAGTTAACTTAGCGATTTCCATCGCTTTTATATATTATCGAACTCTTGGTGCATTTGTCGCCTCGACCCGTTTAAGGGTCCTTAGTGAAATATTCCACTTTTAGCAACAAATTCTTTTGTTTTCAAATATATCTATTCGGTTCAGCTATACCGAATCTACCGCTTACAAGCAAACCAAATTTTCTTGATTTGAATTGGTGACCTTAACCGGTCTCATTAACTAGTCTTATTAGTTCAGTTATTTTTATCACTCACTTGGTTATAATGTGATTTTACTTCACATTACATTTCCTAACCGTGATCGTGTCACATCATGTTTAATTTGTATCAACCTTTCATTTTTGAAAATATCACTTTTCGAATATATCATCTTGCGCCTATCAGTGTCAAGACTTGTATCTTTCATGCTTACTATTTAAATTCCTATCAGAATTTATGTTTGTAAAAACATTATTTCTTACTAAAACCGAAGTTTTAGTTTTAGGATCTTTTCTTTAACTTGTGTCAATCATCCATACCCGGATATTGACAGTCCGTAATTTAATCCTTTACAGTATTAGTTTTATGCGGGGATTCTTAACTGATTTCCTCGCTTTATCCAATCTAACACGTAGGTTTTATCACTTAGCCTTACGGGCTATTTTTGATTCGACATTCACCTCTTTAGGGCGAAGTCCCTATAACTTCTTTCTAATCATGACCCGTGGGTCGTTTTAGTCCGTAGATCTCTCATTTGTTTATAACCCTAAAGGTTATGTTGATCCCGTAGATCACTCTTTTTACTCGTGTCTTATTAAAATATATATTTGGTGTCAAAGCACTCTTTTTACGTTTGAAAATCATTTGTCTCAAGCTTACCGTTATCCGGCTTGCGCTTACTTATGCCTTCAAGCATTATACTTTATTTAACCCGTTCAATCTCAAAATAGTTGAATATAATTATCAAAATTTCTGTTTACGAAATTTTATGGTCTTTTAGTCATAACTTATAATCCGGGTCTTTTGACTTTAAATTCGTGTTCTCGTTTCTCGGTTTACGCATGTGTTTAAATCCTTACCCATTAACCGGGTACTTTACTGAAGTCATTATTAGTGCAAGCATTCCGGTATACATCAAGTTTTCGTTTTAATTTGTTTGGTTGTCTTAGCGGAAGCCCTCGCTTTTATTCAACCAAACCTTTATTCTTTATTTGACCATCCTTGACAGTCTTTTAAACTATGAACGATGATTATCATCATCATCATTTCTTTACTACGACCAAAGTCAACGATTTTGATCGTTTTTCTCGTGTGGGCAATACCTTTGTTTCTATGACCCCGCGGGTCATTTATACTTTGGTTTTAAAATGCCCTTTTTGTCTACCATGGTTTTCGATCGTTTTTCCCCATGTGGGCAATACCTTTGTTTCTATGACCCCGCGGGTCATTTATACTTTGGTTTTACAATGCCCTTTTTGTCTACCATGGTTGTTTCATCAAAAATGACTTATGTCACGAATTTCCTTGGGTCTTTTATTCCTATGTGCGCCATACATCGTTTTTATGGTTCCCGCGAAAACCATTTATACGAGTATGCCCATGAGATTTCTTGACCCTAAGGATCCTTTAAATTTCATTCTTCTTGACCTTACTACATCGGACATAACTGCGCTCATTATAAGAAGCTCATGTTATCATGTGTTCACTACTTACTTGGCCAGAGTAAGCGATCAACACGTGGTACGCGTGACCTTATTATAATTACCACATCACGTCCCATGTAAGTAACTCCTCAAATTATCTCCATGTTTATGGTTTCATTTGGTAAAACTTTATTTAATTGTTAGTTAACAATTATTAGTTTTAGTCGTTTATTCCTTGAACATGTACAATGTCCCTTTTTATAAACGTTTATTCACATTCATTGATGTGATCATTACTTTTCTCAATAGGATTTATATTGAGAATATTTACTTGGATGATCACTCTTGTCCAAGTTTCTATATAAACAAGTCTTGTTATTCATTTGTTATTCATCATTGTGAATAACACATTTCCTATTAAATTTCTCTTGGAAATCAGGTTTTCCAAGTTCTAACATATGTGTATGCAACCGTTATTACTTACGTGTTTGTTGCATATAACGACTCGTACGATTAAACTTAAAAGTGTGCACCTGGTAATGCTTGCCCTAACGGGCTTCTCTTGTCATTAGTCTTGTTCGCGACCGTTACGCGATTTTGGTCCTTGATGAGTATGCTCTTCCTATCATACCTCAGACCGTTCCATCATCATATCCACAATTCGTTTGACTCTCGTCGTCTTCAAACGCGAGTGTCCTTCAATTAAAACATTCACAAAGTTAGTAACGTCAACTTCAATAATCGCCCGTATTATAATACAAGGCTTTTTCTACTATACGCGTCAACGCGCGTATTTTCGTCAACTATATCAATCATTTTAATTGGGGTAACGTGTATCACACGATAGCCCTATGTGTTGTTTACAACACTTTAGCATGCTAAACTATTAACATAATTGTACTTACCGGATTTGCGATCAAGCTTCGAACCGAACACTATTCTTTGTCAAGAGCATAAGGTTTAAGTCCAAGCATGGTTCCTCCCCACCATACACCAAGGCTCTGATACCAACTTGTAACACCCTAGTTACTAATTAACGATTTTGTATGTAATTACCAACGATTAGATGTGTAGTTAAGACTACACATGCTATAAAAATACGGGTTTATTAAAACTTTTACAAATCATAAGTTATTCCACATAACGTGATTAAATTCGTTGTTTAAAATTTACTATGTGTCAAAGTGCGGAAGCGTGTGTCTTTATCGTGTTCGGTTCTTCACTGAGCTTGATCGTCTTCCGGCATCCAAAAGTACCTACATTTCAATAACATGAAATGCCTTAGTCATACAGGACTTAAAACGTGTCTAAACGAGTCCGAGAAACAATTGATAACAAAAACAAAAATTTCAACCTGACCTCCACCGTAAATTACGGTGCCAACCGTAATTTACGGTGGCCACTGGTTTTACATGCCCCTACCGTAAACCAGTAGGGGGCCACCGTAAGGCTTTTCATCTCCACCGTAAATTACGGTGGCACCGTAATTTACGGTGGACCCTGCATCCAGTTTTCCATTTTTGCCGTAATTTGACACGAAATCTTCCGTATCTTTCAAACCGCTTGTCCGTTTGGCCTACCGTTTCTTCCTACATGTTTGTAACTTGATTCTCCATCATTTGGAGTTAAAAT
The DNA here is from genome assembly GCF_002127325.2 of Helianthus annuus. Taxonomy (NCBI): domain Eukaryota; kingdom Viridiplantae; phylum Streptophyta; class Magnoliopsida; order Asterales; family Asteraceae; genus Helianthus; species Helianthus annuus. Next base: position 76,716,026 of record NC_035441.2, read on the forward strand.
CCGACATTCGGCTTAACAAAATTTAAGACTTCTAAGTCTTCGGCTTATTACCCTTTATACCAAATTTTGACCCGGTTATGCATTTTATCAAACAAACGTATTTATTTGATTCCTATATTTCATACACTTCATCAAATAATTGTGATATACCGTATTAGGTTCTAATCATAGGTTTATTCACAAATTAAACTCGTTTTCACTAGTATGCTTATTTTGACCCGTTAAGGATATTTTAAGCACTTTTAAGCTCAATTTCGCTTTCATTCTAATCTAGCATTGTAACCTATATCTCTTATCTAGTACTCTTCCATCACAACTAAATGTGTGTTGGATTTAAAGTAGATATCTATGTGTTCCGAATTTATACCTCTTGAAATATCATTTTACGGCAAAGACTCATATGGAGTCTTTTGGCCCAAGAATTACATCTTTCACTACCCGTACTCGTTCTAAACATTTGTTTAATCATAAGACTCCTTTCCAAACAACCTCTTAGAGTTGTTTGTTCAATTTAGCCTACAAGGGCGTTTAGGTCGATTTTGGTCCTTCTTTTACAATGAAGTGCTACCACCAATTATTCGACCAAATTAGCACTTTTACATACATCATAAATAAGCGTACCTGGCTCGGATCAACAAATAGACCCGATTTTAATACCTTGCTTTATTTCGCTAATTTAGAACGATGCGAATATCCATTGGATATCTATTCCTGTAAGCATATTCTCGGTCTTTCAACCTCATAGATGTGACACCCCAGGAAAAACCAGTGAACGATATAACTTACCTAGCTTTCTCAGTGAGTGCGTACCAAATTTCGGGACGAAATTTCTTTTAAGTTGGGGATAATGTGACAACTCGAATTTCTAAGATTTATATTTTGCATTTATTGCACGTTCATTTATTGTTAGTTGTTTATTTGCACAACTAGTTGCTATGGAATTGTATACGCTTTGGTGTAATAAATCGTAGTGTGTGATTGTACTTGGTTGTTTGTTAATTATGAAAGACTTGTCAAATGCATATACTTGGTGGTGAAACTGTGAACTTGTTGTGGGATGGTGTATTTGTGTAAAATATGATACTTAGGGATGTATAGAGAAATTAGTGAAACTCTAATCATATTAACCCTAATCCTTCACTAAATCACACATACAAAAATCCAAGCACGTAGTTCACAATTCTCTGGCAATCATCACCAAATCATTGGCAAGACATCACAAGTTTGATTCCTCTCTTCCTCTAAAATTATTCAAGGTAATTGTTATTGATCATTGTAATATTTGTAAACCCTAATTGATTTCTTGATTATTATCAATCCCTGATTCTTGATTAAGTGCTCATAAAAACCCTAGTGCTTCATATAATACTCTACGATTCTTGATTTGATTCGGGTGTGATGATAATGATATTGAATGATTGTTTAATCGGTTGCCTGTGAATGATAGAATGGTTGGATGTGAACTGATGTTTGCAATGAAATCTAGGTTTCCAGATCGTAGATATGAGAACGTAACTGATGGAATGTATGTGTGTGTAACTGTTACGATTGTGATTATGTTTGTCTGAGTTTGATTCGATATGTTAGTCCGAGGATTGAATAAATTAGTCTGAGTTTCATAGAATACTTAGGCCGAGGTTTCATGATACACTTAAGTCCGACTTTCATTACCATATAAATGCCCGAGTTTCGTTCATGAACTATGATCCGAGTTTCAGTTATGAACTATGATCCGAGTTTCATTCATGAAGCATAGGTCCGAGTTTAATTAACCAACTCTTGGTCCGAGTTTACAAAGATGGACCATGTCCGAGTTTCACACTTGTAATGTTGTCCGACCTTCTTTGATAATGCATGTCCGAGTTTCCTGCTTATCACATGGAGTCCGAGTTTAGGGCCACAAGGCCTTGGTCCGACCTTTTTATCATGTCTAGTGTCCGAGTTTGTGAAGGGGGATACCCCTTGTCCGAGGTTGTGAAGGGGATACCCCTTAGTCCGACTTTTGGCCAAGGAATTGAAGCCCTTGGTCCGAGTTTCACTAGGGGATGCATGTGTCGGAGTTTTGTAAACTCCATGGTCCGATTTCATGTGTAAAACTTATGTTGCCCAAGTTTTGAAACCCTCATGTGCTATCCGAATTGTAAACAGGGGAAACCCCCCCCCCCCCCACACTTGTCTGAGTATTGAATCTGATGTGTGTTTAATATGAGGCTCTGTATGTACGTATATATATATAATGATTGAATCTGATAGGTTGTGTATGTCACATTCTTAAGCCGCTAACTCGGTTAAACTTGTTAAGCTTATTAACGATGATAACATATTACGTTAGATTAAACTGTGTGATCAAAGACGCGACGCATGAATTATGTGAATACGAATAACTGTTTACGTGATGTATGATTCTTTATATAACCGTATGATACTGAATGCAACTGTATGATCTTACATGTATGAATCGGTCTATGTGCTATCATCCTGAACACAATAAGCACACAAAACACAGCTGCTTGAATGTCAATGATTTGCAAACCCTAATTTGATGCAAACACTTACATCGTATCATGTGCAACATATCCTAGGTCGTGTGTAACGGACTTAGACATTTGACAAACCCTAGAGCATAGCATACCGAGCAAACCAAGGTGAGTTCACACCCTTACTAAGGCATGGGATTCCCAAGGGCTTGGGAATGGGATTGAAGGAATAAGGTTGAATAGATTCGTACTGACACTAATACTAGACTACCATACCACTGTCCTCGGTTGTGCAGGACACATACTTATGCTATTCACTGTCCTCGGTTGTGCAGGACACATACTTACAATCTACGTAGACTTATACTTATTACTATCCTCGGATGTGAAGGATACTTATACTTATTCCTATCCTCGGATGTGAAGGATACTCATACTAAATTACTATCCTCGGATGTGAAGGATACTCATACTAAATTACTATCCTCGGATGTGAAGGATACTTATACTTATTACTATCCTCGGATGTGAAGGATACTTATACTTATTCCTATCCTCGGTTGTGAAGGATACTTATGGTTACGAGTAGTCTAGTGGTTATACAACATGGGAAGCCCCCACCAATAGAACGTACTAACGGCCCAGTAGAGCCACCTGTTACATACGAACTTACCATTACGCATTTACTTTCTGTGAACTCGCTCAACTAGTTGTTGATCCTCTGTTACATGCCTTGCAGGTCGTTAGGTACATGGAGCTTGCACAAGGAGGAGCTGGTCGTTGTGGGCTTGGATCGTGATTGTTTCTTTAAACACTTATAACATTTGATACTATATTGCGATGGGTTTTGATTATACGCTTCCGCTAAACAACGATAACTTACTTATGTTTTGGTACACCATTCATATGGATTTGGTTTGGTTTAATGGCAATTACTTTTATTATATATATTGTTCTATATGATTGGTGGCTTGATCCTGGTCAGTCACGCTCCCAAGCGGTAATACTCCGCAGGTGGATTTTGGGGGTGTGACAGATTGGTATCAGAGCCATTGGTTATAGAGAACTTGGTTTTAATATGGGAAAACGTTTTTATTAAAACCAGACTATAACCAGAACAGTGCTCTCAACGATCCACAACGACGCTTCGCTCCACGTGCAAGACCCAACATTCTAGGTAATAAGGTTTATGTTTATTACCTGCTTGCTAGAACTGCATAGAACTTTGCTCGTAGTATGCTTAGATTACATTGCTCATTACTTGTTATTGCTTGAGAACACCTATGTGCTTACACTCTTCTGTCATCGTACTACTCGCGAACCATTCTCACTTACGTTACATTTACTATAAAGGTCATGGCCGGATATATCAACATTACACAAGCCCAGTTGACGGCTCTCATTAACGAACGAATTGCTGCGGCACTTGCAGCCATACAAGCAGGAGGTCAACACGCTCAGTCACCTGGTTACACCTTCAAAAATCTCAAGGATTGTCAGCCTAGTACCTTCAGTGGAACTGAGGGAGTTGTAGGCCTCCTCCATTGGTTCGAGAGGCTCGAAACTGACTTTGAGGTGCACGATTGCCCTGAGTTTCGCAGGGTAAAGTTTGCTTCTAGAACACTCAAAGGTGCTGCATTAACCTGGTGGGAAGCACAGATTAAGATGTTAGGGCTGGCAGCTGCTAATGCCACCCCCTGGAACGAGTTCAAGGACCTGATTAAGGAAGAGTTTTGTAGTCGTGAAGACATCCACAAACTAGAGGTAGAGTTCCTCAACCTACAGATGGTGGGGTCTGAAATTGAAGTTTATACGAGGAGATCGAATGAATTAGCCACATTTTGTCCTACTATGGTAGACCCTCCCACCAAACGTATCGAGTTGTATCTCAAGGGTCTGGTGCCAGAAATTCAGAGTCATGTGACTGCAGCTAACCTTGGCACTATCCAGCAAGTCACTCGTCTTGCTCATCGTCTCACAGATCAGGCAGTGGATCAGAACAAGCTGCCAAAACGCATCAGTACTACCACAACTACTGTCACTACTTCTGCTACTCCCAGAGACAACAAAAGAAAATGGGATGGGGATTCCAGCAAGGGATCAGCTTCAGTTCAGTCACAGGTTCAGCAGCAAAAGACTGACCGTTATCAGAGTCCCAGTCAGCACTCTTCAGGCAACCAGGGGCAGGGTGGATATCGGGGAATTCACCCACTATGTAACAGGTGCAACAGACACCACAGTGGATGGTGTCGCAAGGAACAATGTCAGAGATGTCTCAAGATTGGTCATGAAGCAAAGGATTGTCGAAACTCACGTCCTGTAACCCAAGAACAACAACGACCGCCGCAACCTTCACAGAACCAGCAACTGCAACTACCAGCTCCACAGAACACACAGCAGCAGCCACAGCGTGGGAACGGGGGATGTTTCCAGTGTGGGGTTGAAGGTCATTTTAAACGCGATTGCCCTCAATTAAACCAGGACCAGACTCAAAACCACGACCATGGAAACAGGGACGACAACGGGGAAGCGTTGGGGGAAGCAATGGAAACCATGATGCCGGGGCAGCGTGTACATGGTTGGTCAGGGAGACGCAATGAACGATATTTGAACTTATAACTTATCTTGGGTTTTCATTATTATGTTTACGCTACTCAAACAAAGTTTGGCTCGAACATTAATCGTATTGGGTTTTATGAATTATATTACCTACTATATTTTATGTTTGATATGATGGATGGTTTGATATTATTGAACGCACCTGCCGTATTTATGGACCTTACGAACAGGGTATGCAAACCCTATCTTGACAAGTTCGTCATCGTCTTCATCGACGACATTCTGATCTACTCCAAGAGTCAGGAGGAGCACGAGCAGCACTTACGTCTTATCTTGGAACTTCTTCGAAAGGAGCAACTGTACGTAAAGTTTTCTAAATGCGACTTCTGGCTTCGTGAAGTCCACTTCTTAGGCCATGTGGTGAACAGGGATGGGATCCATGTCGATCCATCCAAGGTAGATTCGATCAGGAACTGGCCTGCACCGCATACACCAACGGAAATACGCCAATTCTTGGGTTTGGCGGGATACTACAGGCGGTTTATCAAAGACTTCTCCAAGATCGCGCAGCCGCTTACTATGCTGACACAGAAAGGTGTCGTTTACAGATGGGGTAATACGCAGGAAACTGCTTTCCAGTACCTAAAAGATAGGCTTTGCAGCGCACCTATTCTCTCATTGCCAGGGGGCACCGACGATTTCGTGGTCTATTGTGACGCATCGATACAAGGGCTTGGTTGTGTATTGATGCAACGTGATAAAGTTATTGCCTACGCTTCACGGCAACTCAAGATACATGAACGGAACTACACGACGCACGATTTAGAGCTGGGAGCTGTTGTTTTCGCGCTTAAGATATGGCGACACTACCTGTACGGTACCAGGTGCACGATTTACACCGATCACAGGGGTCTCGAGCATATTCTTAAGCAAAAGGATTTGAACATGCGTCAACGGAGATGGGTTGAACTACTGAACGACTACGAATGCGCCATCAAGTATCATCCAGGCAAGGCCAATGTTGTGGCCGACGCCCTCAGTCGAATAGACACCCTACCTAAGTGCGTGCGAGCGCTACAGCTTACTATTCAGTCCAGTCTTCCTGCACAGATACGAGCTGCTCAGGTAGAAGCATTGAAACCCGAAAACGTCATGGCTGAAGCCTTACGCGATTCAAGGCAACGAATGGAACAAAAGGGAAGACGGCGCCTACTATGTAACAGGACGCATTTGGGTCCCACTATATGTCACACCCTGGCTTTGCGGAAGCGTGGTTAATTTGGTGTGACTTCTTAATACCATAGCTTAATCATAACAAGCTATATGAATTTAAAATCATGCAAAGTCATCCATTGAAAATAAAATTGTCAAACATTGTCTAAATGGGTAAACACCCAACAACCATTACTTGTCTAAAACAGTACAACCACTACCATAATGCAACAAAATAAACATGGTTCAGGGGCTATGGCTTGTCCAGGAAAGAGCCATAAGCCTTGAACCCGGATGACTCTGAGTCTAAATGCAGCGGGAAATCCTGCTAAACCGTGCCAGATCCTTAATTCCCTGAAATACATGTAAGTTGAAAAATCAACAATAATGTTGAGCGAGTTCATGCGAAAATGAGTAAATAAACCTTTATCTTTATCAAAAACCCTGGTATGTAGCAAATAAGGAAATAAAAGAGATCACCAATGGGTTGCAAGTCCACTGATATGTGTGAAGTGCAAGTAGGGATGACTCAAACCTAGCGGATTTATGCGTCGGGCACTAAGTCACCCCGAGGTCCGTTATGCTGGACCTGGGGCTGGGCTCGCTACACCCAGATAGATCTACCGCTCCTGTCCCTCGGTCCTCAACGAGGATTAATGGCCTCAAGTTTCTGCCTACCCACTCACATGATCTAAGTAATAACACTCCTTATGCTAACCATACCATGTATAACATATCCATAATCATTGTAACATGTATTTCACCCCCGCAGTTTATAAAACTGAAAACAGTTAAGAGAAAAGGGGGACATGAACTCACAGTGAATGCGTCACAAAATCAAGCAATCCAATATCCAAGTGCTGTGCAACGACCTACATGTGCTAATTCTATTAGACGGATGGCCGTGCTTTAGCTTCATAGATTATATTTTTGGGAAACAGTTAGTCAACCGTTTCGTATATATATTTGATACGCATTCTCCTTCCCAAGGATGGGGGAATCAAATACATGTATACTTATTTTATTTTATTAAGTCCCACTTAATATATTTTATTTCTTATTTCAAAATATATTTATTTTTCTCAAAAATAATATATTTCCTTTTTCTCATAATATTTTCCCAAAATAATGTTTTAACAATACATGCTTATGAATACTTCCGAATAAAGCGTAAGTTACGTTTTGGTGATTAAGTGGTAATAGAAATTACCGTTGTAACTTATATGTTTGCCGTGAAGGCGTTTGTAATATTTCGGGCTTGACAAGGTTAGTAAATATTATTTTTACTCTAAAAATAATATTTATATATCTTCACAAAATAATCATAAACAGTGAGGTGACAAAATATATTTTCCGAATAAATATTTATCACTTTTAGTTTTGTGAAAATCCCACCTCCGATTATTTATAAATAAAGTTGTGGCGAAATATATTTGAAAACATGTCAAGGTAGTCTAACACTTGTAAATAATTCTAAGTGTTAGATTTTTAGAAAATTTCGCCAGAGTTTCCCCTGTAACTGGAGGTGGCCACGCTTTCAAGCGTATCATTTTCTTTTACAACTCATCTCAACAATTTATCAAATCAACCGAATCAATTTTCAACACTTCAAATAGAAGACTAGTATGTAAAACCGCGTTGTTTCATGAACTTGTAGTTTTTACAAAAACTACGGTGTAGATTTCGTTATTTTTAGCGGATCTATTCATAACATAGCTTAGTCTTGCAAAAACCTCGTTTTTAGAACAACTTACTTCTTACAACTTCCCGACAATTTTTGTAAATATTGTTATTTTGTCGGATCTTTTATTCTACAAGTGTTTCTACACTTGTAGTTTATAGAAATCGTATTTGTTAACACTTTATCCATTTTTATAAAAACATGATTTTCTCGACACCCGGTCCTACGAATATACCACTTGTACATACGTAGATCGGCTTGTTTTAAATACTATTTTTCACGTTAAAACATTTTTACACAAGTTCATGTTTCCCGTGTGGTGGAGTTTCACCTTTTAACCCTTGTACCAAAGAAACCAGTGTATGTCAAGATACGTGATCCTAACAAAGTCGGGTTAAACGATGATGAGAGCCACCACATCATAGATCGGGCCATAAAAACCAACATATTCAAATACTACGACATTTACACGCGTTTTGAGCTTTTATCCAACGATATTCACGTTTTAGCAAACTTTAAAGTTCCATTAAGCGGGTTACCGACATTCAACCGACAAATATCCTTTTAACCACTTTAGACATGACCAAAAATGAGTTTTAAACGTTATACCTCTAGCTCGGGGCTAGGGAAGAAACTAGTCGAAAACTGCGTGGATAATAGCAAACGGTAGAGGTCCTCCGCGTTCCGTTTGTTCCGAGCTCCGTTGTACGTAACCACCGACACTTGAGTATGCTTGGAATGTCAAGACTTGAACCGAAAAACGGATGTGGGGGTGGTGGTGATCTCGGCCGAGAGGAGGGGGCAAGGGAGAGGGAGTGGTGGTGAGGTGAAGTGTGTGTTCAAGTGTGTGAGAGATGAGAGTATTTATAGACAAAAGTGCCTCGTTCTTCGCGTAATCTAATTTAATATAATAAAGGACGTACTCCCCCGGGGCCCACTAGTTGGCCGATTCCATTGAGATGTAAAGGCACTCGGTTCGTTTCCAAACGTTCAGTTACGGTTTAGTTTGGTTAAGTGCGTTACTTTTAAGGTCTAACCCCGTTAGTTGTTTTAGTGTATTAAAAGCGGGTGTTAGGGTAATCAGGGACCCTAACTGGCTCAGAAAAGTACCAATATTAATTTTGGCAATATTTTTATGTTCCGGGTATTGTCCGGTTGTTCGGTCGGATAGTAATCCGTTAAAGTGCTTAAGATATCCGTTAAGCGTCATAAATAATATTTTTAGCGACACAATTTATTCTGCAAAGTGTCGGGAATAATTCCTCATATTTTGGCACTTTATTAATTAGCTAGAAGCTAGTGTGTTGATAAAAGTGCTGTGTTTCGTGCTTAAAGTACGTTTTAGGCACATCCAAATCTCTATATCTTATTCCTAGAGACGTAATCATACAACCCTTGTATCCCTACACACACTATGGGTGTAGTAAAAATATTCTGGCTCATTCAGGCCTTTAGAGGCAGTGTTTGCCTGATGCTGGCTATATCAGCATGTTCACTGTGTATCCGTTTAATGCTACTGTGCTTTTGTGCATCATGTTTGTCACTAAGGTTCAGCAAATAAGTAGTGTAGTGACAGGAATATCAAAGTATGATGCAGATATGTGCAAGTACCAACAATCAAGTAGCAGTTTATCAGCAAACTCAGTAAAGCACAGTAATTAGGCAACAATTAATAATTAATTAAGTCGTACGGATACCTGGTTTTGAGAGGGTTGTCACATTCTCCCCCCGTTAAATAAATTTCGTCCCGAAATTTAGGTTCTGCTTGAAGAAGCAGGGTTCTTAGGAAACAGGTGGGGGTATTTCTCTTTCATTCGGTCTTCACGCTCCCAGGTGAATTCAGGACCATGTCTAGCATTCCAGCGAACTTTGACGAGCTTGACACTGCTCCGGCGGGTCTTGTTAACTTTCCAATCCGTGACCTCAACAGGTTCTTCAACGAAGTGGAGCGTGTCATCAATATGAATTTCGTCGGTAGGAATGGCAACGTTAACTTGAGTTGGACTCCTCTTTAGATTGGATACATGAAATGTATCGTGAACGTTATTCAGCTCGGCAGGTAGATCCAACTTGTATGCTACTGTTCCAATTTTCTCCAAAACCTTAAAAGGACCAATGTAGCGTGGATTCAACTTCCCACGCTTCCCAAAGCGTGCTACACCCTTCCAGGGTGATACCTTCAACAAAACCATATCCCCAACCTCGAACTCTTGAGGTTTCCTTTTCAGATCTGCATAGGTCTTCTGGCGATCACGAGCCGCGCTAATGCGATCTCGGATTTGCGCGATCTTATCTGTAGTTTCCTGAACTACATCGGGACCTACCAATTGTCTATCACCTGCGTCAGACCAACAGAGCGGCGACCTGCACTTGCGTCCATATAAAGCTTCGAATGGCGCGGCACCAATACTGGTGTGGTAGCTGTTGTTGTATGAAAACTCAACCAGGGGTAAATGCTTATCCCAGCTACCGCCTAAATCCATCACACATGCTCTCAGCATGTCTTCCAATGTCTGAATCGTCCGCTCACTTTGGCCGTCGGTCTGTGGGTGAAACGCGGTGCTCATATTCAGCTTCGAGCCAAAAGCTTCCTGGAAGGATTGCCATATCCTCGATACGAACCTTCCATCTCTATCAGAAATAATCGAGAGGGGTACTCCATGGCGAGTGACAATTTCTCTCATGTAAATCTCAGCCAATTTGCTTGTATGATCCTTTTCACGGATAGGCAAGAAATGTGCTGATTTCGTCAAGCGATCCACTATCACCCAGATAGTGTCATGGCCCTTAGGCGTTCTTGGCAACTTCGTAATGAAATCCATGGATATTTCTTCCCACTTCCACTGGGGAATTTTTGGTTGCTGCAGAAGTCCCGAAGGCTTCTGGTATTCTGCCTTAACCTTAGCGCAAGTCAAACATTGGCTCACATAAATAGCAACATCGCCTTTCATCCTAGGCCACCAATAATAATCCTTAAGATCTTGGTACATCTTATCCGCTCCCGGGTGGATAGAGTACCGTGACTTGTGAGCTTCATCAAAAATAACCTCTCTTAAATTACCAAACAAAGGAACCCAAATCCTTTTCTCAAAACATAACGTTCCTTCCTTGTTTGGAACCAATATCTTCTCCATCCCACGGAGATATTCTTTCTCAAGGTTTCCCTCCTTGAGAGCTTCTTTTTGCGCTGCTCGAATGCGTGAGGAAAGATCGGTTTGGATAATCATTTCCATAGCCCTAACCCTTATGGGCTTGATTCTCTCCTTGCGACTTAGGGCATCGGCGACCACATTCGCCTTCCCCGGATGATACTTGATCTCGCAGTCGTAATCGTTCAACAGCTCAACCCATCGCCTTTGCCTCATATTCAACTCCTTCTGGTTGAATATATGCTGGAGGCTTTTGTGATCTGTAAAGATCGTACACTTCGTACCGTAAAGGTAGTGTCTCCAAATCTTCAAAGCAAAAACCACTGCGCCTAGCTCCAAATCATGCGTGGTATAGTTCTTTTCATGCACTTTCAGTTGGCGTGATGCGTAGGCGATAACCTTTTGACGTTGCATCAACACACAACCCAATCCTTGACGCGAAGCATCGCAGTATACCACAAAATCGTCGGTACCTTCCGGTAGAGCTAAGATTGGCGCGTTACAAAGCTTATCCTTCAACAACTGAAATGCTTCATCCTGTTTGATTCCCCAATCAAACTTTTTATCCTTTTGTGTGAGGAGCGTCAATGGCTGAGCGATCTTTGAAAAATCCTCAATAAATCTTCGATAATAGCCAGCCAAACCCAAGAATTGCCGGATCTCGGTTGGCGTCTTTGGCGCTTCCCAATTCTTGATCGCCTCGATCTTGGTTGGATCTACATGAATTCCACTTTTATTTACCACGTGCCCAAGGAATTGCACGTCTCTCAGCCAAAACTCACACTTAGAGAATTTGGCATACAACTGCTCCTTCTTCAGTAGCTCTAAGATAGCTCTGAGGTGTTGCTCGTGTTCTGCCTTCGTCTTTGAGTAGATCAAGATGTCGTCGATGAACACAATCACAAACTTATCCAGATACGGCTTACAAACTCGGTTCATCAAATCCATGAACACTGCAGGTGCGTTTGTTAAACCAAACGGCATGACAAGGAACTCGTAGTGCCCATATCGAGTTCTGAAGGCTGTCTTCGGAATACTTTCTTCCTGTATCCGAAGCTGATGATATCCAGATCGAAGATCGATCTTGGAGTAGAAACTTGAACCTTGAAGTTGGTCGAACAGATCATCGATCCTTGGCAAAGGATACCTATTCTTGATCGTCAGCTTGTTCAATTCTCTGTAGTCAATGCACATACGGAAACTACCATCCTTTTTCTTGACAAACAAAACTGGAGCTCCCCAAGGCGAGAAGCTTGGTCGAATAAAACCCTTATCCAACAACTCTTGAAGTTGCGTTGATAGCTCTTGCATTTCAGAAGGGGCAAGTCTATAAGGTGCCTTAGCCACAGGCGCGGCGCCTGGAACTAAGTCGATGCGAAATTCTACTTGCCTCTGAGGCGGCAAGCCAGGCAAGTCTTCTGGAAAGACTTCCGGATACTCCCTTACGACAGGGATGTCTTCGATCTTCGGCTCAGCAGCCTTTTTATCCACGATGTGTGCTAGAAAGGCAACACATCCTTTCTTCAGACACTTTCTTGCTTTCAGACAGCTGATAATCCGCAACGGCGTCTCACGCTTCTCTCCATGAACAACAATGGTCTCACCATCGTCGGTCGAAATACGGATAATCTTCTCGTGACAAACAATCTCCGCCTTGTTACTTGCTAACCAATCCATTCCTACTACCACGTCGAAGCTTCCCAACTGGACTGGTAGTAGATCGAGAGCAAACTCACGCTCTCCTAACTCGATTACGCAACCTCTAATCACTTCATTGGCTTCTACTAACTTCCCATTAGCTAGCTCGATCGAATAAGGAATATCTAACTTACTAGCGGCTAAACCAAGTATGTTCTTAAATTCTAGCGATACGAAGCTATAATCGGCACCAGTATCAAACAAAACAGACGCATAGCGTTGGTTTACAGGGAACGTACCAGTAACGACATTGGGATCCTGGCGCGCTTCCCTGGCCTCCATGTTGAAAACTCTTCCACGAGCTTGGGTCAATTCCGGGCAGTTCCTCTTGAAGTGCCCTTGATCTCCACAATTAAAACACCCGGGCCTCTGCCCGTTTCCACCATTGTTCCCAGCCTGGTGGTTTCCCTGGTTTCGGTTCACGGTGCCTGCTTGGTTAGCACGGTTTCCATTTCCTCCTTGATTTCCTTGTGGGCGGTTCCCATTACCACCACGGTTGTTTCTATTTCCACTTCCTCCTTGGCCTCCCCGGCCAGCATTAGCCCAACAGAAATCTTTTGCATGACCAGTCTTCCCACAAGACTCACAAACCCTTAGACTGCAGCGACCAGAGTGATGTTTTTGACATGAGTTGCACTTGGGCTGTGCACCCATGTATCCCCTGCTTTTCTTTCCACCACCAACTGAATCTTGAGCTGGTGCATTGGATTCTCCCTTCTTGACCACCGTCCCGGTGCTTTGCTTGAAACTTGAAAACTTCCGCTTATTACCACTAGATGACTCCACATGAGTCTCCTTTTTCTTGGGTTCAATCTCATCGAACTTGTTTAACCGAATCGCTTCTTCAGTAAGAGCCACACTGAGATCAATGGCTTCTGTGATGGTTGCGGGTTTGGAAGAAGTCACCATACTGATTATCTGAGGAGCCAATCCCCAGATGAAGCGCTCAACCCTCTTAAACTCGGGTGTTACCATATAAGGTACCACGTGAGACAGATCGTGGAATCTCTGAACATATTCCGCTATCTTCGACCCTTCCATCTTTAAGTGCCAAAACTCAGTTTCAAGCTTTTGAATCTCCGCGCGAGAGCAGTACTTCCTTCGCATAAGCTCTTTCAATTCGGCCCAAGACAGGGCGTAGGCGGCAGCTTCGCCTAGAGTTTGCACTTGAAGGTTCCACCAAGATAGGGCTCCATCTAGAAACAGCCCTGAAATGTAAGTGACCTGCTGGTCGATCGCACATTTGCTCATGCGGATGGTGGAATCAGTCTTCTCTGCCCAACGAACGAAGGCAACAGCACCGCCCGTGCCGTCGAAGTTTGTGGGCTTACAGTCCAGAAACTGTTTGAAGGTGCACCCATGAGGGGGATTCTGGTTGCCGTTGATGTTCGTGTTGCTTCCGCTGGGTCCCTCTTGCGAGGCAGCATACTGAGCAATCGCGGCAGCAATGATTCCTTGCAGTTCTTCTTGAGTCGTGGGCATCGGCTGCGGTTGACGTCTTGGTGCCATTCTTTAAAGATGTGTACGTCGATTAGGCCATAGAAATCATACGTATATAGTAATAGTAATAGCATATAACATCTCATGTTATCAATTTATCACACACAACATCCCATGTCCAACATCCCATGTCCAAATATAAAAATAGTCAATCAAGTAAATCAGATATGATGAGAATGCGGCGATTGCATATATATCAAGACCATAAGCATAGTAAGTGTGTTAGTACATCCATCAATCACATAGGGGTTACATCACCCCTGTACAAAATACATCATATCAGTGTTACATACAATCAATACATCACATGTATCAACAAAATCTGTGTAGTCAAATGGTCTTCAAAAGCTGTGCATAACAATCGCGGCTGTCTCACCGGTGTCTACCCTGGTAACGTCGATGATCTCTAGAATGGTGGTGGTGGTGGAGGATAATGTAGGCGGCGAAAGAGAAGCCAATCCTCCTCCAAGGCCTGCTGGGTGCGGATCACGGATGCAATCTGCTGCTCTAGGATCGAAAGTCGAGCAACAATGTCAGGAGGAAATGATCGAAAAGGCTGAAATGACGAAGATGTCTGACCAAGATATGGACCAAAAGACAACTGAGCTCTCTCGAGCTCCTGCAAACGCTGAGAATGGGAATCATGCTGGTGTACAAATGACATCAAAAGATCCTCAATAGTATGGCCCAAATGAAATGGGTGGTATGGATCTGTGGGTGGCATGGGTGAGGAAGAGGACCAAAGTAATGGCGTGCTGGTAAGATCGATAGGTGCAACAGAAGATGGGATGGATGCTATCTGAGGCATGACAGGTAATGGCATCGGTACATGGCCAAATGGATGGGCGGAAGAGCCCTCTCCAGGCCCCGCTGGAGGTATGACAGAAGGAATCTGAAACGAGAACTCAGGATGGTGAGCATCAGTGCGGTGAGGAGGAAGCGGCGGAACATCCTCGTCAGCCGGTATCCAACCGTGCTGAGCCTCCTCGTCAGGGGGATCCATGTGCTCTGCAAACAGAGCATGCTCGGGCTCAATAGGTAAGGGATCAACAGGAGCTAAAACAGGATCAACGTGAGCAACAATAGGATCAATATGATCGACATGAGGGTCAACTGGAATGTCAGCGATCAGAGGGTCAACAAGAGGATCAACAACATGGTCAGCATCTAACAAAGGAATATCATCAACAGGGACATCGCCAAGTGGCTGACCCACCAAAATAGGATCAACAGGAACATCAGCATGCGCCAACCCATGCTCATGTGCGGGATCGAAAGCAGCGGCCTGCTCTGGAGCTACTGCAGGCTCGGGATCGTCAAACGCCATATCGAAGTCAAAGTCCGGATCGATAGGATCGAAAGGGTCGGCAGGGTCAACGGGGTCCTCTACAGGCTGGTCCATATGAACGAACTCAATATCACGGTCTGGATCGAATCCAGGAGGAAATACAGGGTCAGAATCCTCGATATCGTCATGCTCAAAAACAAAGCTCGGCATAGGGGCGGCAGATGACGCCTGGTCAGGATCCGAGTCATGAACGAAAAGCTGCGTGCTCGCCACATGTGATGGAGCAGATGCCACAGACTCAAAGGAGTCTGGAGCTGGAGAATGAACAGGCGAGTCTCCGACAGGAGCACCGGCGATCATCAAAAGACCGCCAGCGGGCAAAAGAGCTGGGTCAGGAACCTCGTCCTCGTATAGCTCGTCATCGAAAAGATCAATATCGTCACCAGCCTCGGCATCAAGCATAAGCTCATAGGCTGGGTAGGATGCAAGAGGAATCGGGGCGGGAATCACAGCGAGAGGAAGATCCGCAGCAGGACCACCAACGATGGGCTCATCGACGCCGTCAGGTAGTGCGTACGGCTGAAAGTCGTCGTCGTCTGTACTGGTATAATCCGAGGTGTGCACCTCGTGCTCTGATGACATAACCTCGTCTGACTCCATGGGTCGGGGTCCAGTAGTGTCCGAATCTCCGGTATCTGAGGTATCCATGAGTCTGTAATACAATCACAAGTATGTACAAAGATCAGTAAATCAGGTAATCACACAAGTTACCACATAATAATCACATATTCCTCCTAGTCCCACTAGCCTCCCAGCCTCCCAGACTGTCCTTCCTAGTCCCACTAGCCAACTTTTCCCAGCCTCCCAGACTGACTCCCTAGTCCCACTAGACAAACATTTCCCAGCCTCCCAGACTGACTCCCTAGTCCCACTAGACAACTACCTCGATCGATTGGATCGAGCCTCGACCTCCCAGACCGAGCCTCAGCCTCCCAGACCGAGCCTAAATCATAAACATCTACCTCGATCTCTAAGATCGAGCCTCGGCCTCCAAGACCGAGCCTCAGTCTTCAGGACTGAGCCTAAGAATAATAAAATATGCTCAACATTTGTTTATAAAAAGTTTTGGATCTGGACTTAAGTGGTATGCAGAAAAACATTTTCGTGAGAGCCCTAGTGATCATAGTCTAGACTCAAGAAAGAATCCTAGTTCGCTATGATCAGAGCTCTGATACCAAGCTGTCACACCCTGGCTTTGCGGAAGCGTGGTTAATTTGGTGTGACTTCTTAATACCATAGCTTAATCATAACAAGCTATATGAATTTAAAATCATGCAAAGTCATCCATTGAAAATAAAATTGTCAAACATTGTCTAAATGGGTAAACACCCAACAACCATTACTTGTCTAAAACAGTACAACCACTACCATAATGCAACAAAATAAACATGGTTCAGGGGCTATGGCTTGTCCAGGAAAGAGCCATAAGCCTTGAACCCGGATGACTCTGAGTCTAAATGCAGCGGGAAATCCTGCTAAACCGTGCCAGATCCTTAATTCCCTGAAATACATGTAAGTTGAAAAATCAACAATAATGTTGAGCGAGTTCATGCGAAAATGAGTAAATAAACCTTTATCTTTATCAAAAACCCTGGTATGTAGCAAATAAGGAAATAAAAGAGATCACCAATGGGTTGCAAGTCCACTGATATGTGTGAAGTGCAAGTAGGGATGACTCAAACCTAGCGGATTTATGCGTCGGGCACTAAGTCACCCCGAGGTCCGTTATGCTGGACCTGGGGCTGGGCTCGCTACACCCAGATAGATCTACCGCTCCTGTCCCTCGGTCCTCAACGAGGATTAATGGCCTCAAGTTTCTGCCTACCCACTCACATGATCTAAGTAATAACACTCCTTATGCTAACCATACCATGTATAACATATCCATAATCATTGTAACATGTATTTCACCCCCGCAGTTTATAAAACTGAAAACAGTTAAGAGAAAAGGGGGACATGAACTCACAGTGAATGCGTCACAAAATCAAGCAATCCAATATCCAAGTGCTGTGCAACGACCTACATGTGCTAATTCTATTAGACGGATGGCCGTGCTTTAGCTTCATAGATTATATTTTTGGGAAACAGTTAGTCAACCGTTTCGTATATATATTTGATACGCATTCTCCTTCCCAAGGATGGGGGAATCAAATACATGTATACTTATTTTATTTTATTAAGTCCCACTTAATATATTTTATTTCTTATTTCAAAATATATTTATTTTTCTCAAAAATAATATATTTCCTTTTTCTCATAATATTTTCCCAAAATAATGTTTTAACAATACATGCTTATGAATACTTCCGAATAAAGCGTAAGTTACGTTTTGGTGATTAAGTGGTAATAGAAATTACCGTTGTAACTTATATGTTTGCCGTGAAGGCGTTTGTAATATTTCGGGCTTGACAAGGTTAGTAAATATTATTTTTACTCTAAAAATAATATTTATATATCTTCACAAAATAATCATAAACAGTGAGGTGACAAAATATATTTTCCGAATAAATATTTATCACTTTTAGTTTTGTGAAAATCCCACCTCCGATTATTTATAAATAAAGTTGTGGCGAAATATATTTGAAAACATGTCAAGGTAGTCTAACACTTGTAAATAATTCTAAGTGTTAGATTTTTAGAAAATTTCGCCAGAGTTTCCCCTGTAACTGGAGGTGGCCACGCTTTCAAGCGTATCATTTTCTTTTACAACTCATCTCAACAATTTATCAAATCAACCGAATCAATTTTCAACACTTCAAATAGAAGACTAGTATGTAAAACCGCGTTGTTTCATGAACTTGTAGTTTTTACAAAAACTACGGTGTAGATTTCGTTATTTTTAGCGGATCTATTCATAACATAGCTTAGTCTTGCAAAAACCTCGTTTTTAGAACAACTTACTTCTTACAACTTCCCGACAATTTTTGTAAATATTGTTATTTTGTCGGATCTTTTATTCTACAAGTGTTTCTACACTTGTAGTTTATAGAAATCGTATTTGTTAACACTTTATCCATTTTTATAAAAACATGATTTTCTCGACACCCGGTCCTACGAATATACCACTTGTACATACGTAGATCGGCTTGTTTTAAATACTATTTTTCACGTTAAAACATTTTTACACAAGTTCATGTTTCCCGTGTGGTGGAGTTTCACCTTTTAACCCTTGTACCAAAGAAACCAGTGTATGTCAAGATACGTGATCCTAACAAAGTCGGGTTAAACGATGATGAGAGCCACCACATCATAGATCGGGCCATAAAAACCAACATATTCAAATACTACGACATTTACACGCGTTTTGAGCTTTTATCCAACGATATTCACGTTTTAGCAAACTTTAAAGTTCCATTAAGCGGGTTACCGACATTCAACCGACAAATATCCTTTTAACCACTTTAGACATGACCAAAAATGAGTTTTAAACGTTATACCTCTAGCTCGGGGCTAGGGAAGAAACTAGTCGAAAACTGCGTGGATAATAGCAAACGGTAGAGGTCCTCCGCGTTCCGTTTGTTCCGAGCTCCGTTGTACGTAACCACCGACACTTGAGTATGCTTGGAATGTCAAGACTTGAACCGAAAAACGGATGTGGGGGTGGTGGTGATCTCGGCCGAGAGGAGGGGGCAAGGGAGAGGGAGTGGTGGTGAGGTGAAGTGTGTGTTCAAGTGTGTGAGAGATGAGAGTATTTATAGACAAAAGTGCCTCGTTCTTCGCGTAATCTAATTTAATATAATAAAGGACGTACTCCCCCGGGGCCCACTAGTTGGCCGATTCCATTGAGATGTAAAGGCACTCGGTTCGTTTCCAAACGTTCAGTTACGGTTTAGTTTGGTTAAGTGCGTTACTTTTAAGGTCTAACCCCGTTAGTTGTTTTAGTGTATTAAAAGCGGGTGTTAGGGTAATCAGGGACCCTAACTGGCTCAGAAAAGTACCAATATTAATTTTGGCAATATTTTTATGTTCCGGGTATTGTCCGGTTGTTCGGTCGGATAGTAATCCGTTAAAGTGCTTAAGATATCCGTTAAGCGTCATAAATAATATTTTTAGCGACACAATTTATTCTGCAAAGTGTCGGGAATAATTCCTCATATTTTGGCACTTTATTAATTAGCTAGAAGCTAGTGTGTTGATAAAAGTGCTGTGTTTCGTGCTTAAAGTACGTTTTAGGCACATCCAAATCTCTATATCTTATTCCTAGAGACGTAATCATACAACCCTTGTATCCCTACACACACTATGGGTGTAGTAAAAATATTCTGGCTCATTCAGGCCTTTAGAGGCAGTGTTTGCCTGATGCTGGCTATATCAGCATGTTCACTGTGTATCCGTTTAATGCTACTGTGCTTTTGTGCATCATGTTTGTCACTAAGGTTCAGCAAATAAGTAGTGTAGTGACAGGAATATCAAAGTATGATGCAGATATGTGCAAGTACCAACAATCAAGTAGCAGTTTATCAGCAAACTCAGTAAAGCACAGTAATTAGGCAACAATTAATAATTAATTAAGTCGTACGGATACCTGGTTTTGAGAGGGTTGTCACACTATATGGCGGGTTACGAGAACTTGTGATGGATGAAGCTCATAAGTCTCGCTACTTGGTACATCCAAGTTCGGATAAAATGTACCACGATATCAGAACTACATATTGGTGGCCTAGCATGAAGGCCCACATTGCAATTTACGTTGGCAAATGTTTGACTTGTGCAAGAGTCAAGGTTGAACATCAGAAACCCGCAGGCCTACTTCAGCAACCCAGGATACCACATTGGAAATGGGAAGAGATTTCCATGGATTTTGTTACAGGCCTACCTAGATCCCAGCGTGGGAATGATACTATATGGGTGATCGTGGATCAACTCACCAAGTCTGCACACTTCCTGGCTATAAAGGAAACGGATAAGTTCTCCACTCTTGCAGACATCTATCTTAAAGAAGTTGTTTCGAGGCACGGGGTGCCCACCTCCATCATTTCGGATCGGGATGCACGATTCACGTTAGAGCTATGGCAAGCGATGCACAAATCCTTCGGCTCACGGTTAGACATGAGAACAGCATATCATCCTCAGACGGATGGGCAGTCTGAGCGAACGATCCAGACTCTTGAAGACATGCTTCGGGCATGTGTTATCGATTTCGGCAACGGCTGGGAAAAACATCTCCCTTTAGTGGAGTTTTCGTATAATAACAGTTATCACACCAGCATACAAGCCGCTCCATTCGAGGCATTGTACGGACGTAAATGTCGGTCACCTCTCTGTTGGGCAGAGGTGGGGGATAGTCAGATTACGGGTCCAGAGATTGTAGTGGACGCCACAGAAAAGTTTGCAGATACGACAACGCATGGCGGCAGCACGCGACCGTCAGAAAGCCTACGCGGATAAGCGTAAGAGGCCATTGGAATTTCAGGTCGGGGACCAGGTTTTTACGCAAAGTTTCACCCTGGAAGGGTGTGGTTAGATTTGGTAAAAGAGGCAAACTCAATCCACGGTATGTTGGACCGTTCGAAATCACTGAAAGAATAGGCCAAGTAGCCTACAGACTAAACCTACCAGCTGAACTCGGTGCAGTTCACAACGTATTCCACGTGTCGAATCTGAAGAAGTGCCTGTCAAATAAGACCCTCATAATTCCCTTTAAGGAACTCACTATCGACGAGCGGTTGCAGTTCGTTGAGGAACTAGTTGAAATCACGGACCAGGATGTTAAGGTCCTCAAACACAAGAGAATCCCTCTTATTCGAGTTCGTTGGAACTCCCGACGTGGCCCAGAGTACACCTGGGAACGCGAAGATCAGATGACAGAAAAGTACCCCCAGTTATTCAGAACCAATGCATCCACTACTGAGACTGAAGCTACTACTACTGAATTTCGGGACGAAATTCCAAATCAACGGGGGGGATGATGTGACACCCCAGGAAAAACCAGTGAACGATATAACTTACCTAGCTTTCTCAGTGAGTGCGTACCAAATTTCGGGACGAAATGTCTTTTAAGTTGGGGATAATGTGACAACTCGAATTTCTAAGATTTATATTTCGCATTTATTGCACGTTCATTTATTGTTAGTTGTTTATTTGCACAACTAGTTGCTATGGAATTGTATACGCTTTGGTGTAATAAATCGTAGTGTGTGATTGTACTTGGTTGTTTGTTAATTATGAAAGACTTGTCAAATGCATATACTTGGTGGTGAAACTGTGAAATTGTTGTGGGATGGTGTATTTGTGTAAAATATGATACTTAGGGATGTATAGAGAAATTAGTGAAACTCTAATCATATTAACCCTAATCCTTCACTAAATCACACACACAAAAATCCAAGCACGTAGTTCACAATTCTCTGGCAATCATCACCAAATCATTGGCAAGACATCACAAGTTTGATTCCTCTCTTCCTCTAAAATTATTCAAGGTAATTGTTATTGATCATTGTAATATTTGTAAACCCTAATTGATTTCTTGATTATTATCAATCCCTGATTCTTGATTAAGTGCTCATAAAAACCCTAGTGCTTCATATAATACTCTACGATTCTTGATTTGATTCGGGTGTGATGATAATGATATTGAATGATTGTTTAATCGGTTGCCTGTGAATGATAGAATGGTTGGATGTGAACTGATGTTTGCAATGAAATCTAGGTTTCCAGATCGTAGATATGAGAACGTAACTGATGGAATGTATGTGTGTGTAACTGTTACGATTGTGATTATGTTTGTCTGAGTTTGATTCGATATGTTAGTCCGAGGATTGAATAAATTAGTCTGAGTTTCATAGAATACTTAGGCCGAGGTTTCATGATACACTTAAGTCCGACTTTCATTACCATATAAATGCCCGAGTTTCGTTCATGAACTATGATCCGAGTTTCAGTTATGAACTATGATCCGAGTTTCATTCATGAAGCATAGGTCCGAGTTTAATTAACCAACTCTTGGTCCGAGTTTACAAAGATGGACCATGTCCGAGTTTCACACTTGTAATGTTATCCGACCTTCTTTGATAATGCATGTCCGAGTTTCCTGCTTATCACATGGAGTCCGAGTTTAGGGCCACAAGGCCTTGGTCCGACCTTTTTATCATGTCTAGTGTCCGAGTTTGTGAAGGGGGATACCCCTTGTCCGAGGTTGTGAAGGGGATACCCCTTAGTCCGACTTTTGGCCAAGGAATTGAAGCCCTTGGTCCGAGTTTCACTAGGGGATGCATGTGTCGGAGTTTTGTAAACTCCATGGTCCGATTTCATGTGTAAAACTTATGTTGCCCAAGTTTTGAAACCCTCATGTGCTATCCGAATTGTAAACAGGGGAAACCCCCCCCCCCCCCACACTTGTCTGAGTATTGAATCTGATGTGTGTTTAATATGAGGCTCTGTATGTACGTATATATATATATAATGATTGAATCTGATAGGTTGTGTATGTCACATTCTTAAGCCGCTAACTCGGTTAAACTTGTTAAGCTTATTAACGATGATAACATATTACGTTAGATTAAACTGTGTGATCAAAGACGCGACGCATGAATTATGTGAATACGAATAACTGTTTACGTGATGTATGATTCTGTATATAACCGTATGATACTGAATGCAACTGTATGATCTTACATGTATGAATCGGTCTATGTGCTATCATCCTGAACACAATAAGCACACAAAACACAGCTGCTTGAATGTCAATGATTTGCAAACCCTAATTTGATGCAAACACTTACATCGTATCATGTGCAACATATCCTAGGTCGTGTGTAACGGACTTAGACATTTGACAAACCCTAGAGCATAGCATACCGAGAAAACCAAGGTGAGTTCACACCCTTACTAAGGCATGGGATTCCCAAGGGCTTGGGAATGGGATTGAAGGAATAAGGTTGAATAGATTCGTACTGACACTAATACTAGACTACCATACCACTGTCCTCGGTTGTGCAGGACACATACTTATGCTATTCACTGTCCTCGGTTGTGCAGGACACATACTTACAATCTACGTAGACTTATACTTATTACTATCCTCGGATGTGAAGGATACTTATACTTATTCCTATCCTCGGATGTGAAGGATACTCATACTAAATTACTATCCTCGGATGTGAAGGATACTCATACTAAATTACTATCCTCGGATGTGAAGGATACTTATACTTATTACTATCCTCGGATGTGAAGGATACTTATACTTATTCCTATCCTCGGTTGTGAAGGATACTTATGGTTACGAGTAGTCTAGTGGTTATACAACATGAGAAGCCCCCACCAATAGAACGTACTAACGGCCCAGTAGAGCCACCTGTTACATACGAACTTACCATTACGCATTTACTTTCTGTGAACTCGCTCAACTAGTTGTTGATCCTCTGTTACATGCCTTGCAGGTCGTTAGGTACATGGAGCTTGCACAAGGAGGAGCTGGTCGTTGTGGGCTTGGATCGTGATTGTTTCTTTAAACACTTATAACATTTGATACTATATTGCGATGGGTTTTGATTATACGCTTCCGCTAAACAACGATAACTTACTTATGTTTTGGTACACCATTCATATGGATTTGGTTTGGTTTAATGGCAATTACTTTTATTATATATATTGTTCTATATGATTGGTGGCTTGATCCTGGTCAGTCACGCTCCCAAGCGGTAATACTCCACAGGTGGATTTTGGGGGTGTGACAATAGAGTGTCGGATCATTCAGCTTGTGTGTTAAAGTTATCGGAAGTCGTAAGAAGCAAGCATAAACCGTTCAAGTTCCCTAATTTTCTCACCCACAAGGCTGAATTTTTAAATCTCGTCAAGGATGGATGGGATGCTCATTTTGATGGGGTTCCTATGTTTAGAGTGGTGAAAAAGCTAAGAAGTTTAAAGCATCCAATAAGGTCTCTTTTACGTCAACAGGGGAACCTTCATGAGCGTGTGGAAAATATTAGGAAGGAGCTGGATGATTTTCAGAGCAAAGTGGATAAGGACCCGGATAATTATTCGCTTCGAAACTTGGCGGCTGAATGTCAGAAAAAATTCATGGAGGTTAGTTTAGATGAAGAGCGGTTCCTTAAGCAAAAGGCGAAACAAAAATGGCTTCAAGTGGGGGATGCTAACACTAAATTTTTCCATAATATGGTTAAGAGCAGGAATCACATTTCTCAAATCCAATTTATTAAAGATGCTAATGGAAACGAGTTTGAAAGAATGGCGGTGGCTAACGTTCTCGTGGATCACTATAAAGCTTTTCTAGGAATAAAGGGTAATGTGACCAAATATCCAAATAGTATTTGTTTTCCTAGACGTATTAGTGTTGCTAAGGCTGAGTTCATGATTCGTGATGTTACTGATGATGAAATAAAGTCTGCTTTCTTCGATGTCGGGGATGACAAAGCTCCGGGTCCTGATGGATATTCGGCAGCTTTTTTTAAAAAATCGTGGCAGATTATTGGTGAGGAGGTGACTTTTGCTATCAAAGACTTCTTTAACAGTGGCCGATTATTACAAGAGATCAATCATACTTTTTTGGCGCTGATTCCTAAGGTGAACACTCCAACATATGTGACTGATTACCGCCCTATTTCTTGTTGTAATGTTATTTACAAAGCTATTAGTAAGATTCTCACTAATAAGCTTCTGGAGGGGATTAATGATGTTGTTAGCTTAAACCAGTCAGCTTTTATTCCTGGGCGTAGAATATCGGACAACATCCTGTTAACACAGGAATTGCTCCATAACTACCACAGAAATTCGGGGCCACCAAGGTGTGCTTTCAAAGTAGATATTCAAAAGGCTTATGATACTGTGGATTGGGATTTCCTTCGTGCAACGCTTTTGGGTTTTGGTTTTCATGATATGATGGTGGATTGGGTTATGAGTTGTGTTACTTCAACCTCTTACTCGATCAGCATTAATGGAGAGATCCATGGTTATTTTAAGGGTCAAAGGGGGTTAAGACAGGGTGACCCCATATCCCCGTATTTGTTCACGCTAGTCATGGAGGTCCTCACTTCCATTCTTCAGCATGCGGCAGCTACTCACAATAATTTTCGGTTTCATAATAATTGTAAGAGGCAAAAAATCATCAACTTGTGTTTCGCTGACGACCTGTTTCTGTTTGCCAGAGCTGACTTCGATTCGGTTAAAATCATCATGGAATCGTTAAATAGTTTCAGGGACATGTCTGGACTCGTTCCTAGCTTGAGCAAAAGCACTTCTTTCTTCTGTAATGTTCCAGCTCGAATGAAGAGTCAGATTTTGTCCTTAGTTCCGTTTACGGAAGGTGCGTTGCCTATTAAGTATCTTGGAGTGCCGCTGGTTGCTTCTAGACTACTTAAAAGTGATTGCAAAGTGTTGGTTGAGAGGATTTCTAAACGGCTTTTAGATTGGAAGGCGAAATTTCTTTCATTTGCAGGGAGACTTCAGCTGGTTAACTCTGTTTTAGCTGCTATGTATTCCTATTGGGCTGCCGTTTTCTGTCTCCCAGTCAGTATCATCAAAACCATAGAGAGGATTATGAAAGATTTCCTTTGGAATCAAGGTTCTCCGGGTTCGAAAATAGTGAAGGTGGCTTGGAAGGATGTTTGCCTCCCTAAGTTTGAAGGGGGTCTGGGTATTAGAAAGGTGTCGGATGTCAACAAGTCTTTAATGACCTTTCATATCTATAGTATTGTCTCGGGTCGGAAATCGTTGTGGGTGGAGTGAATTCAGGCTCATCGGCTTC
This sequence comes from Helianthus annuus, assembly GCF_002127325.2. Lineage (NCBI taxonomy): Eukaryota > Viridiplantae > Streptophyta > Magnoliopsida > Asterales > Asteraceae > Helianthus > Helianthus annuus. The sequence continues at coordinate 76,742,355 of NC_035441.2, forward strand.
GAGGTAGGAGTTTTTGGGATGTTAAAGTGCCTCAAAGTTCAACATGGGGTTGGCGGAAGCTTTTGTCTTTTAGGAGCTTGGTCCGAAAATTTTTTTGGAAGCAAATTGGTAATGGAGAATCTACGTCCTTATGGCATGATACTTGGTGCAACCAGTGCCCGCTCAGCCGTTATGTCTCTCCCAGAAACATGTCTCAACATGGGTTATCAATCTATTCAAAAGTCGCTGAGGTTGTTCATAATGGCATTTGGATTTGGCCTGATGCTTGGCGGGATCTTTTTCCGGTTTTATTCCAATTGAACCACTTTAATCTCGTCCCCAATAAGCAAGATGTTACACTCTGGCGAACTGATGAAGGTAAAATCATGCCGTTCTCTTCAAAGCTGGGATGGGAAGCTACTCGTTCTCGAGGTCAAGAAGTGGCATGGTCAAAGATTGTGTGGTCGGGTTGTAATATTCCGAGACATTCGTTTCATTGCTGGTTGATCTTTAGAAGGAAATTATGGACACAAGATCGAATTCAAAAATGGAATTACATCACTAGTGGATCTATGAACATGATGTGTTGTTTATTGTGTCAACGAGAGTTGGAATCACATGAGCATTTGTTTTTTCAATGTTCATATTCGTCTTCAATTTTGGATGCTATCAAGGAGAAGTCTAGTATGAAGATGGTGCCTAACAAGTGGGTCGACATAGTTGGATGGCTGCTGCCGAAAGCGACCTCTAGTTCCTTAAACTCGGTTATCGCTAAACTCCTCATCAAGGCGGCTGCGTATTTCGTATGGCAAGAAAGAAATTACAGGTTCTTCAACAATCAATTAAGGCCACCTGAAGTGATAACAAGTATTATTATTGACACTGTGAGGCTGAAGTTATTCTCATTCAAGTATAAGGATAAGCCGCATGTGAGGAAAATCTTGGAAGATTGGAAGATGAGTTCAATAGAGATCTTTGAAGAGACCTGATTGTCTTAGTGTCTAGAGGGTTGTTTATTAGTTGTGGCTTGTTTGCTTGTTTTACTCTTATGTGGCATGTCATGTAAGAGAATTGGTGTAGGTTTTTCTGCTCCACTTGTACGTTAATGTTTTGTTTGGTATAAAATCACCGGGGTAAAACCCTTTACCCAAAAAAAAAGGTGTTGTCTACACCTTTTGACCCGTTTGGCCGAATTGACCATTTATCTTTGCGAAATGATATTTATTATCATCTCCTCTACATGACTCTTCCCGTTTAACACCGTACGGTAATTTTAAATATAAACCGTGTATTTCTTTCGACATAATATGACCAATTTATCGATTTACTTCTTTTTAACCGTTATTATGGTTTCTATCATCTTTAATTTTCTTGTTCCGTTCGGCTACACGACGGAACATCATATTTCAATTGTTTAGATATCTCATTCATAATTTATATGATAAGAAAACATTCCACAATTTAAGACTAGTGTGAGCTATACTTACCTTGCATCCGAATTATGCTTTTTCCGCCATTCTTGCTTCGTTTGACCCGCTTCCTTTCCAAGCCTCCACCTAGCTTGTCAAGCGTCAAACTATCATCATAATTCGTAAGACGGTTATATTAGTCATCATTAATTATGACTATTCCATCTTACATATTTTCTAAAACAATTACCATTCGATCTTATTAATGGTCGGTTTGACTATTTAAAAGTCAAATCACCAATTTTTTTTTGGAGGGGGGGAAGACTTTTTTTTTTGGGTAAAGGGTTACCCCGGTGAAATTTTATATCAACCAATAAAAGAAACAGGGTGTGCTGTGACATCAACACACACTACTAGTCTTGACAAACCAAGGCTAGAAAACAAGAAACAAACCAAAACCCAACAAACGTCACAACCAAGCCAAACCGCTAAACTAGGGAAACACGACCCACAAATACAAACAATGAGAAAAACATACTATGGACTCGTTAACCTGGATCTATCTCCAGATTCTTCGAGATCAGCCACCTTTCCATTATCTTCTTATATTTCGGTTGCCCACCTATCTTGAGCCCCATAATCCTAAGCCATACCGTATCAGTGATAATTTTTGAGAGAGCCCCAACACTTCGTTGATGAGGAGAGAATAAGCGATTGTTCCGTTCCTGCCATATAAAATACGTGGACGCCGCTACCATGAGTTTGCAAACAATATGCTCCAGAGTTCTTGAGCTTGTATTGAGCTCCATCCATTGCATGATCGATGACCAGGTATTCGTAACATTCCCCATATCTACCATGTTTCTAACCAGACCCCATACCTCAGACGCATAAGGACATTGGAAAAATAAATGGTCTCTAGAATCACGATCGTACTTGCATAAAGGACAGCACATGAGCTGTAAATTAGTAGCACTTCCCGCTTCCCACACCGACATCCTATCTTGTGTCTTGAGTTTATTCTTGATAACTAGCCAAAGATGAAAAGAGTGACGAGGAATGCATTGAGTAAACCACACCGAATTAGCCCAAGTAACCTTATCCTCTCTATGTCGCAAATTGTTCCAAACCTCCCAAGATCCAAAGTGCTGAATTTTGCCTTCCAAATCTTTCCAGCCGAACCGATCTTCCACATCCACTATAAGTTGAGGGATATCAACATTTATAAGGACTGGATAAATATCATACCAAGCTTCAGGCCACAACCATTGACCATTTTTAGATATAAGATCAGCAACCATAGAATTAAGAGAAAAACCAGCATTCGCTATCGCCCTAGGGGAGATAAAAGACCGGAGAGGACTGTATGAACTTTTACCAATTATCACTCCAAGCATTAGTTTGCCACCCACTTCGAATAGTTATCCAAATAGATGACCGAATACAAGGCCGAATAGCCAAGAGTTTCCGCCATCCCCAAGTAATATTACCTCTACATTAAATCTCCCAGAAGCTTTTACCTTTCAGCTTATAGGAATGAATCCATTGAACCCACAGAGATTTACGATTCGTTATTATGCTCCAAATGTGAGACGTCAACATGGCTTTATTGACGTCCATAATGCTTCTAGTGCCTAAACCACCCTCATCTTTAGGCGTACAAACATGTTTCCATGCCACTTTAGCCCTAGCCGAACCCTGCAAACCCCCATTCCATAAAAATGAGCGAAATTTTTTCTCCAAATCACTTATAACACCATGAGGAAGCATAAAGACCGAAGTCCAATAAGAATACATGGCTGCCAAAACCGAGTTAATAAGTTGGAGTCTTCCAGCAAACGACAAGGATTTGGACATCCAGTTATCTATTCTTCTTTCAACACGTTCCAAAAGAGTTTTACAGTCACTGGCCATGAGTCTGGTTGATATCAGTGGAACTCCGAGATACCGAACCGGCAAGGAGCCTTCATGAAAAGGCATAACTTCAAGAATTAGATTCTTAATGTGCCGAGGAACATTACTGAAGAAAGCCGTACTTTTAGAAGGACTAGGGACAAGACCCGAGATATTAGTGAACTTTCCAAGAGCATCTCTCAGATGTTTAACCGAAACACTATCCCCATGAGAAAAAACAAATAAATCATCTGCAAACGAGACACTTACTATCTTTTGTTTTTAGCATCGAGCATGGAATTTAAACGACGTGTGAGAGGCTGCTTGCTGCAAAATAAGGGTCAAGACTTCCATTACTAGAGTGAACAGATACGGAGACAAAGGGTCCCCTTGTCTAAGTCCACGTTTTCCCGCAAAATAACCATGAAGTTCCCCATTAATGCTCAGCGAGTAGGTCACCATTGAAACACATGACATGATCCAATTCACCATTTTACTATGAAAACCAAATCGGTTGAGAATTGTCTCTAGAAAAGACCAGTTGACTGTATCGTATGCCTTTTGGATATCAATTTTAAAAGCACATCTAGCCGGGCCTCTACTAAGATGATAATTATGCATCAATTCCTGCGTCAGGAGAATATTATCAATGATTTTTCTACCCGGAACAAACGCCGACTGATTTATGCTGACCAAGCTTCCCAAACTCCCTTTAATCCTATCTGTGATGATCGTACTGATGCATTTAAAGAGCACATTACAGCAAGAAATAGGTCGGTAGTCAATAACGGAGTTAGGAGTATCCTTTTTAGGAACGAGAGCCAAGATCGTGTGGTTGACTTGTTTCAGAAGTTTACCATTTTGAAAGAAATCAAGAACCGCATTCGTTACCTCATCGCCTACAATATCCCACGATTGCTTAAAGAAAGCAGACGTGAACCCATCAGGGCCCGGGGCTTTATTTTCACCAATACTAAACATGGCTGTTTTAACCTCCTCTCGAGTCCCTTGTCTGACCATGTTATCAGCCGATACTTGGCTAAGGGTATTAATAAAGAGATCCTCATCATCAAAATTCTGAACTATCTGATCAGTACCCAAAAAATTTGAATAATGCTCCACAAGGGCAGTAGTAACATCCTCACCTTCAAATCGATTCCCATGTACATCATGAATACAACTAATTTTGTTTCTGAAATTTCTGCTTTTCACCACATTATGAAAATAAGCCGTATTCGAGTTACCTGCACACAGCCATTGAACCTTCGATTTTTGCTTTAGGAAACATTCTTCGTCATAGGCCGCCTCCTGAAAGTCATGAAGACACTTGGCAGCCAAATCACGAGCTTCTACATCAAGGGGATTAGAATCAACTAACTGCTGAGCCGAATCCAGCTCATTACGCAACCTTTTAACCTTCTCATGAAGGTTCCCTTGCTGGTGCAAGAGTTTACGGAAACATGGTTTCAGATTTCTCATTTTCCTAGTAACCGAAAACATAGCATAACCTCGAACATCCTTGGCCCATTCACGAACAACAAACTGCCTGAAATCCGGTTTAGAAGTGAGAAAATTTGGAAATTTAAACGGCTTCTGCTTTTTACGAGGAATAGCTGGTAACTTTAGGATACAGGGGGTGTGATCAGAGACCCTAGCCGGCTGAAACAAAGCATAAACATTAGGGAATAAATCCATAAATTTAATGTTACTCATGATACGATCTAATTTCTTGAGGACTCCAATCCCTTCTCTAGGATTTTGGTTCCAAGTGTAATGAAGCCCATGACTCCGAACATCCACAAGCTCAGCAACTTGGATGCAATCAAAGAATTCCCTCATACTAATGGTATGACTCGAAGGACCATAAAGACAATCACCAATTAACACATATGATTGCACTATCAAGTTCACAAGACTCAATTAGGCACATTATCAACACTTAGTTCTCATTTAGGCATTTTAACAAACACCTAATGTGCATGATTTTACATATTTACTAACTAGTTCCTAACTAGTTATTTTTACCAAGATTAACATCAAAATTCACCACTATCACTTATGATCAATTACTCAAACTTGCAAATTGTTCAAGTATCTTGTTCCTACTAGCAACTATGATGTTTTTAAACATGTGTACATCATCATCTTTACTACATAATCAAAACCCACTTGACACATGAGTGTATGATCATGGATTCACAACCATGAACATCAATTCAACAAGTACATGACTAGGGTTTACTCCTAGACATAGTTTCATCACTAATTTCACCCAAACAACAAACATGCAAGTTCAGATTCGAGTTCTCTAGTTTTGCTCAGAATTTCAACTAGAGATTTCTCAAGAAATTTACATACCCTATGACTCCTTTTTCAATGGAGATCACTAATTCATACTCGGATTTTGATTTGGACTTGATTTGCCCCTTCAATTTGATGAAATTGTGTTGATTAGGGTTTGACCCTTCTTGGTCGCCCCTGAGCTCGATCCAGAACACACACTGTGTGTGTGTGTGTTTGTATTTGTTTTTATTAAATAACTTTTCTAGTTATCCCACTTTAACCCCTCGTGTTTGGTTCGTTATTAAGTAGGCCACGGCCTACTTATTTCTTTTAACAATTTTCCCACTTATTAACTAGGTTAAATGTTCTTAGTTAACTTAGCGGGTTCGGGAATATTTATAACTAAGTTTATTTTAGGTCCCGTTAGGTCGGGCCTTCTATAAACTTTATTTCCTCCAAAAGCCTTTATACTACATTTATCTAATATCAGGTTTTTTGGGTAAAGGGATTACCCAGGTAAATTTTATAAATGCGAAAATAAGAACAAGGGCATGCCCGAAGAGGACACACCAACTAGGCTTGACATACCAACGCCTAGGACACAAGAAAACCACAACCCACAAACACAACCAACAAAAAACAACTAACACAAAATGGCCAACACTACACAAGAACGACTAAACTAACTAAAATTAGCTAGCCCGGATCATTTGCCTCATCATTGGAGCCGATCTTCCATGTCCTTAGAAGACTCTCAATACTCGATTGTCTTCGGAACTTGAACCCCATTAAACGTAAACGAACAGCTTCCTTAATCCTCTGAATCACCACATTCTGATCAGCAAAAGCATTGGAAAATAGACAATTGTTTCTCTCTTGCCATATGAAGTAAGTCGAAGCCGCAATAACCAGCTTGCATATAATATGCCCCGTCTTATTCGAGCTTGCATTTCGTTCCATCCACGTCATAATCGATTGCCAAGTGCTATCAACATTACCCATTTGAACCATATTCTTAACTTCGTTCCACACTTTAGAAGCAAACGAGCACTGAAAGAACAAATGATCTCTAGAGTCCCGATTAGTTCTACACAGCGGACAACACATGAGGTTTAAATTTGTTACACTTCCTGCCTCCCACGCAGCAAGCCGGTCTTGGGTTTTAAGTTTATTCTTTATGACTAACCATAAGTGAAATGAATGTCGAGGGATGCATTGAGAAAACCATACCCCATCAACCCAGGAGACCTGATTCTGCCTACACCGAATAGCATGCCACACTTCTGATGAACAAAACGAACATGAGTTCCCATCCAAGTCTCTCCAAACCGTACGGTCCACCATATTTTGTGTCAATTGAGGAGCATTTAACCCAATCAAAACCGGGTATAAATCATACCAAGCTTACGGCCATCTCCAGTTTCCGTTTTCATCAACTAGATCCAAAATAGAAGAAGAGATGTTGAAGCCAGCATTAGTTATTCTCCGTGGCGATATAAAAGAGCTTAACGGACTAATTTGACACCAATTATCCCACCAGACATTTGTTTGAGCCCCACTTCGAACAACCTTCCATATAAAAGGCCTAACAACACTACGAAGAGATAAGATTTTCCTCCATCCCCAGCTCATATTACCTTTGCTATTGATATCCCAAAAACTCCTACCTTTCAATTTGTGTGTATGTATCCATTGAACCCAAAGAGACTTCCTATTAACCAGAATGCTCCAGATATGATTAGTCATAAGTGCCTTATTCACATCCGAAATACACTTTATACCTAAACCACCCTCACTCTTCGGCAAGCAAACATCAGCCCAAGAGACTTTCGCCTTAACTCTACTCAGGTTGTTACCATTCCATAAGAACCGTCGCATAAGCTTCTCAAGGTCAGTGATGACCCTAGAAGGAATAATAAAAACGGATGCCCAATAGATATGCATGGCTGATAAAACGGAGTTGATAAGTTGTAGTCTACCAGCAAAAGAAAGAGACTTATTACCAAACCCTAATATCAGGTTTATTTATTTAAAATCCTAATATTCACCGGGCTATTTTACCACTAACGGTACTTTACCCGTCTTTTAGTATTAACATGGGTTAATTACCAAACCCGTTTTCGGGGTGTTACATCACAGGTATGGAATAACATTAAAACAATGGTGGATATGGATAATGTTAGTGATTCTTGGAGCTCTTTTTCGGATTGGATGAACCAGCACTCGAATTCTAGGAAGATGGAGCATGTTGTATGTAAATTGGTGCTAGCTGCGTCGGTTTACTTCATATGGCATGAACGAAATAACCGGCTATTCTCCCGATTACAGTGTTCGGCTACACAGGTATCCGAGAAGATTAAAAACTCAGTTAGGCATCGGTTGATGGGTTTCAAGTTTCAAGGTCATGCTGATCATAATAAAGTTCTGAAAAAGTGGCAGATCCCTTTAAGGGCGCTGGATGAAGACCCGGGATAGCTTAGATCCTATGGTGTGTATTTAGTGGGTTTTCTTGTTAGTTGATGAGGTCTTGTGTTTGGGTTGTGTTTTGTAACTGTTCGTGTTGTTTGCTGGTTGTGTTTTTCTGGTTTTCCTAGTCTTGGTATGTCAAGGCTAGCTGTGTGTGCTATATCAGGCACACCTTTGTACTTATTGGTCTATTTATAAAATTTTACCGGGGTAACCCTTTACCCAAAAAAAACAATTATTTTTTTATAATCTTTGGAAAAATTAGTGTTTAAACCATAAATAATCTTTCAGTTTGTCAAAAGATAAGTACTAATACGTATAATAAATTATACTTTTGAAAACATGAACATAACAAATAGGTACACATATTTCACCCCAAAACATTTGAAAACAGTAAAAGAGGGGATTATGTACTCACTTGAGAGTGCTTAGAAGTCTTGAACAACTACCAAGCAAGCTAGAGGGATCACAGAAATCAAACGGCACCTAATATAGGTAAACTACATAAATAAACCGGACCTAAATCGGAAGATCGGATAGGATGAGGTCTCGTAAACCAAATGAGTGTGGGAACTCATATGATATGGTTTAACAAAGCCTATATACTAAAACGAAACCTAACCTAAGTGCTTTTTTTGGGTAAAGGGTTACCCCGATGAATTTTATAAATGAAACCAAATAAGTACAAGGATGTGTCAAAGCAACACATCAACTAGACTTGGCATACCAAGACTAGGCCAACAACCAAAGAAACCAAACAAACAAAAAAAACCCAGACTAAACGTTAACTAGCAAACTAAACAATCACGGCCCAAAAACCAAATCTAGGCCGAAAAAAAAAAAACAAAAAACATAAAGACAACTAGCCTGGATCCGCTACATCATCCTTGCTATCATCTATCTTCCAGATTCTGAAAATCCTCCGCCTAGCAGAATCCACTTGGAACTTGAAACCCATGAGCCGAAGTCGAACCGAATTTTTGATCTTGTCAGCCACTTATAACTCTGTCAATTGATTAGAACTAAACAGCCGACTATTTCGCTCTTGCCAGACATAATAAGAAGTCGCAACCACCACCAATTTGCACACAATGTCATAAATTTTCTTAGAATTAGAGTATTGATCAACCCATTGCATTAAAGACTGCCATGTGTTATCTACACTCTCCAAATTCACCATGCTCTTCACGTTAGTCCAAACTTGATTTGCAAACCAACACTGAAAAAACAAATGATCTCTGCTATTTCGATCATGTTTGCACAAAGGGCAACACATAAGGTTAAGATTTGTAGCACTTCCAGCTTCTCAAACCGCCAACCTAACCTAAGTGCTTACGACCCATTACGACTCGTTTAGGTAGCTTACGCTACTTTAACGCGTTGTTCGCGTAAAACATGTTCTGACCGCCTAACTAGTCCTATGACAAGTAGTTCAAATAACCCTAATTCTCTCTCTAGCTAATGGCGACATCTGCTCTTGCCCGAAACCCTTGATTTTCAGCGTGATTTGTCAAGATCAGATCAGCGTTTAGAGGTTCTTACATCTAATACGTAATCTGTTTTTTGCGAATTGTTGGATTTGCGTCTAGGGTTTTTATCTTTCAATAACCGCCGCCTTTGTCACACCCCCAAAATCCACCTGCGGAGTATCACCGCTTGGGAGCGTGACTGACCAGGATCAAGCCACCAATCATATTGAACATGTAATTAATATTAAATAAAATAAATGTAAACCATCCATCCAATACGATAGGTGTTCAAAACATAACCATAGTTTCAAAGTGTAGCGGAAGCATAGTAAATAATCCAACAATAGTTAATAGTTTTAAATGTCATAATAGTTCAACGTAGAAACCACGATCCTTGTCCACAACGACCCGCTTCTCCAGTGTAAGCTCCAAGTACCTAACGATCTGCAAGGCATGTAACAGAATGATCAACAAACTAGTTGAGCGAGTTCACAGTAAGTAAGTGCGTAACAGTAAGTAACGGGTGGCTCTAATGGGCCAATAGTAAGTTATACAGGTGGGGGCTTCCCATGTTATGTGACCACTAGACTATTCGTATCAACTACTCGTATCATCCCTGTTCTTCATCCGAGAACAGTAGCGCGTATGGGGTGTGCGTAGGTTTTACGCACGTATCCTTCACAACCGAGGATAGAAGTAAGTAATGCGTACACGTAGGTTTTACGTGCGTGCCTGACATCCGAGGCAGTAATTGGCATATGACCACGTAGGTGTTATCCTAACCTACGGAACCGTCCTGACATCCGAGGACCATGGTAGGTGATAGTCTAGGAAAAGCATATATACGTTCTTAGTCAATATTAACCTTTATCCCATTCCCACGACCCGGGAATCCCATGCCTTAGTAGGAGTGTGAACTCACCTTGGTTTGCTCGGTATGCTAGGTTATGCACTCACAAGTAATTAATCAAGTCCTATTGTATGCACGTATAACAAATCAGTTCATGTTCGAAATGATACGCTAGTAATCTAATATCACATAGTGCTTGATAGCCAATATCATGTATCTATCATGTATCACGTAACAGTTAACCCATTCATACAATTCACGTAATTCATATGAACATTTACAGGATCATGCACCTCTCAAAAACTCAGGCAAGTATGGGGGGGGGGGCTCCCCTGTTCAAAACTCGGATGGTACATGTAATCATCATACAACCTCAGACATATAATCAACATATAAATTCGGACATGGTTGCTCATGTTTTAAACTCGGTCCAATATACATTCATTAAACTCGGTCAAGTATAGAAAAGGATTAAACTCGGACCAATGGGATAAACATTAAAGTCGGACCATAATACTTTCATTATATTCGGACCATATAACCTTATAATAAACTCGGGCCCAATGTCACTAGATTAAACTCGGACATGCTAGTGTGTTTAAACTCGGACCAACCAAGTAACATTAAACTCGGTCCACTATCATACCATTAAACTCGGACCAAGTATTTTTATCAAACTCGGGCAATGGACATTTCATTAAACTCGGCCCAATTAAACTCGGACCATAGACATTTCATTAAACTCGGGCTAAGGGTGTTGTTTATGTAATTCGGATTAAGTGATATTTCTAAAACTCGGTCACATGTTTTCATTATAAACTCAGACTATCACAACATAATATTAACCTCGGACATGATAACATATTCATTCACAACACTCTGAGAACATTTCAATCATTCGTTCATTAAGATCAAAGCAGTTACGTATATCATTCAAGCAAACCCTAAATCTAATCATATGACGGCAGATAACAAGATTATTCAATCGATGTTAAACCACAACAATCATCACAATAATAACCTATCAAGCATGCATCTAATCATCGTCGTAATCTCAAATATCCAGAATTTAAATCACAGAATATCACATGAGCAATTAGGGTTTTCTATGAACACAAAATCAAGAAATCAATCAGCAATTAATCATGAACAATGATTAAACAATTACCTTGAACGATTCTAGAGGAAGAGGAATCAAGTGTGATGATTATCTAGTGCCAATGATGATGGTGATGATTGCTAGGGAGCCAAAGAAATGAGAGTACGTGCTTGAATTCTTGTGAAAAGTGATTAGTGAAGTTTAGATTAGGGTTAAGTATCTAGGATTTCACTAATTACCATTTACATCCCTAAGTATTATATTTTACTCATGCACACCATCTCAATCAATTTTACAGTTTCACCACCAAGATCACATATTTGACAAGTCTATCACAATTAACAAACACCCATGCAAAATCACGCAACATACTTCATCGTATCAAAACATACACAATTCCATAGCAACTAATTGTGAAATCAATCAACTAAATAATACAAGAACGTGCAATAAATGCGAAATAGAAATCTTGGAAATTTGAGTTGTCACATTATCCCCAACTTAAAAGAAATTTCGTCCCGAAATTTGGTACGCACTCACTGAGGAAGCTAGGTAAGTTACATTGTTCACTGGTTTTCCTGGGGTGTCACATCATCCCCCCGTTGTTTTGGAATTTCGTCCCGAAATTCAGTAGTAGTAGCTTCAGCCTCAGTAGTGGATGCATTGGTTTCGAATAACTGGGGGTACTTTTCTTTCATCTGGTCTTCGCGTTCCCAGGTATACTCTGGGCCACGCTGGGAGTTCCAACGAACTCGAACAAGAGGGATTCTCTTGTGCTTGAGGACCTTAACATCCCGGTCCGTGATTTCAACTGGTTCCTCGACGAACTGCAACCGCTCGTCGATAGTGAGTTCCTTAAAAGGAATGATGAGGGTTTCATCTGATAAGCACTTCTTTAAGTTCGACACATGAAAGACATTGTGAACTGCTCCGAGTTCAGCTGGTAAGTTCAACTTGTAGGCTACTTTGCCAATTTTCTCAATGATCTCGAACGGTCCGACATACCGCGGATTTAATTTGCCTCGTTTGCCAAAACGAACCACACCCTTCCAGGGTGAGACTTTTAGTAAAACCCGGTCCCTGACCTCAAATTCCAATGGCTTTCTACGCTTGTCCGCGTAGGCTTTCTGACGGTCGCGTGCTGCCGCCATGCGTTGTCGTATCTGTGCAATCTTTTCTGTGGCGTCCACTACAATCTCTGGACCCGTAATTTGACTATCCCCCACCTCTGCCCAACAGAGAGGTGACCGGCATTTACGTCCGTACAATGCCTCGAATGGAGCGGCTTGAATGCTGGTATGGTAACTGTTATTGTACGAAAACTCCACCAATGGGAGGTGTTTTTCCCAGCCGTTGCCGAAATCGATAACGCATGCCCTAAGCATGTCTTCAAGTGTTTGAATCGTTCGCTCAGACTGCCCATCCGTCTGAGGATGATATGCTGTGCTCATGTCTAATCGTGAGCCGAAAGATTTATGCATTGCTTGCCATAGCTCTGACGTGAATCGTGCATCGCGATCCGAAATAATAGATGTGGGCACTCCGTGCCTCGAAACAACTTCTTTAAGATAGACGTCTGCGAGAGTGGAGAACTTGTCCGTTTCCTTAATCGGCAGGAAGTGTGCAGACTTGGTGAGTCGATCAACTATGACCCATATTGTATCATTCCCACGCTGAGACCTAGGTAAACCTGTAACAAAATCCATGGAAATTTCTTCCCATTTCCATTGCGGTATCTTAGGCTGCTGAAGCAGACCAGCTGGTTTCTGATATTCAACCTTGACTCTCGCACAGGTTAAGCATTTTCCAACGTACGTAGCGATGTGGGCCTTCATACTAGGCCACCAATAAGTAGTGCTGATGTCGTGGTACATTTTATCCGACCCTGGATGTACCGAATAGCGAGACTTGTGAGCTTCATCCATTACAAGTTCGCGTAGACCGCCATAAAGTGGGACCCAAATACGCCCCGTTACATAGTAGGCGTCGTCCTCCTTTTGTTCCATTTGTTGCCTTGAGCCTCGTAAGGCTTCAGCTTTGATGTTTTCGGGCTTTAATGCTTCCATCTGAGCAGTTCGTATTTGTGCGGGAAGACTGGACTGAATAGTGAGCTGCAAGACTCGTACGCGTCTAGGTAAAGTGTCTTTCCTGCTGAGAGCGTCAGCCACAACATTGGCTTTTCCCGGATGATACTTGATGGCGCATTCGTAATCATTCAGTAGTTCAACCCATCTTCGTTGACGCATGTTCAAATCCTTTTGCTTAAGAATATGCTCGAGACTCCTGTGATCGGTGTAAATCGTGCACCTGGTACCGTACAGGTAGTGTCGCCATATCTTAAGCGCGAAAACAACAGCTCCCAGCTCTAGATCATGCGTCGTGTAGTTTCGTTCGTGAACCTTGAGTTGCCGAGAAGCGTAGGCTATCACTTTATCCCGCTGCATCAATACGCAACCCAGACCCTGTATTGATGCGTCACAATATACTGCGAAGTCATCTGTGCCTTCTGGCAAAGAGAGAATAGGTGCGCTGCAAAGCCTATCCTTTAGATACTGAAAAGCAGTTTCCTGCGTGTTGCCCCAACGGTAGGTGACACCCTTCTGTGTCAGTAGTGTAAGTGGTTGCGCGATCTTCGAGAAATCCTTGATAAACCGTCTGTAGTAACCTGCCAAACCCAAGAATTGGCGTATTTCTGTCGGTGTACGCGGTGCTGGCCAGTTTCTGATCGAATCAACCTTGGATGGATCGACATGAATCCCATCCTTGTTTACCACATGGCCTAAGAAGTGGACTTCACGAAGCCAGAAGTCGCATTTTGAAAACTTTGCGTACAGTTGCTCTTTTCGAAGAAGTTCCAAGATAAGACGTAAGTGCTGCTCGTGTTCCTCCTGACTCTTTGAGTAGATTAGAATGTCGTCTATGAAGACAATAACGAACTTGTCAAGATAAGGTTTGCACACCCTGTTCATAAGATCCATGAAGACTGCAGGCGCGTTCGTAAGCCCGAATGGCATGACCAGAAACTCGTAATGACCGTAGCGAGTTCTGAAAGCGGTTTTGGAGACGTCCTCATCCCGGACTCTCAGCTGATGATAACCTGACCTCAAGTCTATCTTGGAGTAATAACACGACCCTTGCAACTGGTCGAATAAGTCATCTATGCGCGGAAGGGGATAACGGTTCTTCACCGTCACCTTATTAAGTTCGCGGTAGTCGATGCACATTCTGAACGTACCGTCTTTCTTCTTCACAAATAACACTGGAGCTCCCCAAGGCGAAGAGCTTGGACGAATAAAGCCCTTTTCCAAGAGCTCTTGTAGCTGCTTCGACAGTTCTTCCAGTTCGGTTGGAGCTAAACGATACGGTGCGCGGGCTATTGGTGCTGCTCCAGGAGCTAACTCAATCTGAAACTCGACTTGACGATGAGGCGGTAAACCGGGTAAATCTTCAGGAAACACTTGAGGAAAATCACGCACAACTGGTATATCCTCCAGCTTCTTTACCTTTGCTGATGCGTCAGTGACAAGTGCCAGAATGGCAATATGTCCCTTTCGTAAACATTTCTGCGCCTTTAAGAAAGAGATGATGCCAACCACAGCACCACTCTTGTCACCTTGTACTTCGAGGGGTTCTTGACTGGAGCGAGGAATACGAATAACTTTTTCTTTGCATAAGATCTCCGCGTGATGTTGGGATAACCAATCCATACCGATGACGACGTCGAAACTACCCAAAACTATGGGTATGAGATCAATCGAGAAAGTCTGACCCGCTAGAACAATACTACAACCCTTGACTACCTGTGCGGCTTCTACACTTTTACCATTGGCTAGTTCTACGACGTGTTTGGTGTCTAGGGGTGTTGGTGTACGTTTTAATAATTTACTCATTTTCAATGACATATAGCTTGTATCAGCACCCGAATCAAATAAGACAGTAACATAAATATCGTCGAGAAGAAACTTACCCATAACCACATTGGGATCATTCACTGCGTCACCCCGACCTAGCACAAAAGCACGACCCCGAGCTTCGTTGCCATTGTTGTTGTTGTTTCCCCCGTTATTGTTGTTATTGTTCCCGTTGCCCTGATTGTTGTTGTTGTTGTTCTGGTTCCTGTTTAGCTGAGGGCAGTGTCTCTTGATGTGACCTTCAGCACCACAATTATAGCACCCCTTGTTGCCCTGTTGCTGATTCTGCTGTGCCGGTGGCTGCTACTGATTCTGATTCGCAGGACGAGGGCTTCTACAGTCTTTGGCCTCGTGACCCATCTTGAGGCATCTTTGACAACGGCCCCTGTTACACTGGCCGCTGTGGTGCCTGTTGCAGTTGTTACACTTTGGAAGGTTTTCGCGATATCCACCCTGCCTGTGGCTACCTGACGACTGCTGGTTAGGGCTTTGATAGTTGCCAGTCTTTCGCTGCTGATTCTGGGACTGAACCGAAACTGATGCTTTGCTTGAATCCCCCTCCCATTTCCTCTTGTTGTCACTGAGGGTAACGGGAGTAGCTGAAGGAGTGACTGTAGCAGTAGCGCTGACGCGCTTAGGCAGTTTATTCTGATCCACTGCCTGATCGGTGATGCGATGAGCGAGACGCTGGATTTCCTGGATGTTGTCGAGGTTAGCCGAGGTAACGTGGCTCTGTATTTCTGGTGCCAAACCTTTGAGATACAACTCAATACGCTTGTATGGAGGGTCCACCATAGTTGGACATAACACAGCCAACTCATTTGATCTCTTGGTGTAAGCTTCAATTTCCGAACCAACCATTTTCAGGTTATACAACTCGTCTTCCAACTTGTGAATGTCTTCTCTAGTGCAGTATTCCCTCTTAATCAGTTCTTTGAAATCATTCCAGGGTGTGGCGTTAGCAGCTGCCAACCCTAAGATCTGCACTTGTGCGTTCCACCAAGTGAGCGCAATCCCTTCAAGTGTGCCAGTGGCGAACTTCACCCTGCGAGCCTCAGGGCATTCACACATCTCGAAAACTGACTCGAGCTTTTCAAACCAGTGGAGGAGTCCAACTGCTCCCTCCGTGCCACTGAACGTGTTAGGACGACAATCCATGAAATTCTTGAAGGTGCACACAGGTTGTTGCTGAGCGGGTTGACCTATTGTGTACGAATAGGGCAAAGTTAAATACGAGCGTTAATGTAGGATCTAAAGACCCTAGTATGAGTCTATACTGCAGGATATACTACCTGCTTGAGCGGCTACAACTGCCGCAGCAATGAGAGCCTCTAGCTGGGCTTGAGTCATGTTAATTCGTGCGGCCATTGATCTTCACATCAAAGGCAACATAAGTGAGAAAAGTTCGCGAATAGTGCGATGACAGAAGAGTGTAAGCACGTAAGTGTTCTCAAGCAATAACAAGTAGTGAGCAAAGTAATGTAAGCATACTACGAGCAAAGTTCTATGCAGTTCTAGCAAGCAGGCAATAAACATAAACCTTATTACCTAGGAAGTTGAGTCTTGCACGTGGAGCGAAGCGTCGTTGTGGATCGTTGAGAGTACTGTTCTGGTTATAGTCTGGTTTTAATAAAAACGTTTTCCCCATATTAAAACCAAGTTCTCTATAACCAATGGCTCTGATACCAATCTGTCACACCCCCAAAATCCACCTGCGGAGTATCACCGCTTGGGAGCGTGACTGACCAGGATCAAGCCACCAATCATATTGAACATGTAATTAATATTAAATAAAATAAATGTAAACCATCCATCCAATACGATAGGTGTTCAAAACATAACCATAGTTTCAAAGTGTAGCGGAAGCATAGTAAATAATCCAACAATAGTTAATAGTTTTAAATGTCATAATAGTTCAACGTAGAAACCACGATCCTTGTCCACAACGACCCGCTTCTCCAGTGCAAGCTCCAAGTACCTAACGATCTGCAAGGCATGTAACAGAATGATCAACAAACTAGTTGAGCGAGTTCACAGTAAGTAAGTGCGTAACAGTAAGTAACGGGTGGCTCTAATGGGCCAATAGTAAGTTATACAGGTGGGGGCTTCCCATGTTATGTGACCACTAGACTATTCGTATCAACTACTCGTATCATCCCTGTTCTTCATCCGAGAACAGTAGCGCGTATGGGGTGTGCGTAGGTTTTACGCACGTATCCTTCACAACCGAGGATAGAAGTAAGTAATGCGTACACGTAGGTTTAACGTGCGTGCCTGACATCCGAGGCAGTAATTGGCATATGACCACGTAGGTGTTATCCTAACCTACGGAACCGTCCTGACATCCGAGGACCATGGTAGGTGATAGTCTAGGAAAAGCATATATACGTTCTTAGTCAATATTAACCTTTATCCCATTCCCACGACCCGGGAATCCCATGCCTTAGTAGGAGTGTGAACTCACCTTGGTTTGCTCGGTATGCTAGGTTATGCACTCACAAGTAATTAATCAAGTCCTATTGTATGCACGTATAACAAATCAGTTCATGTTCGAAATGATACGCTAGTAATCTAATATCACATAGTGCTTGATAGCCAATATCATGTATCTATCATGTATCACGTAACAGTTAACCCATTCATACAATTCACGTAATTCATATGAACATTTACAGGATCATGCACCTCTCAAAAACTCAGGCAAGTATGGGGGGGGGCCTCCCCTGTTCAAAACTCGGATGGTACATGTAATCATCATACAACCTCAGACATATAATCAACATATAAATTCGGACATGGTTGCTCATGTTTTAAACTCGGTCCAATATACATTCATTAAACTCGGTCAAGTATAGAAAAGGATTAAACTCGGACCAATGGGATAAACATTAAAGTCGGACCATAATACTTTCATTATATTCGGACCATATAACCTTATAATAAACTCGGGCCCAATGTCACTAGATTAAACTCGGACATGCTAGTGTGTTTAAACTCGGACCAACCAAGTAACATTAAACTCGGTCCACTATCATACCATTAAACTCGGACCAAGTATTTTTATCAAACTCGGGCAATGGACATTTCATTAAACTCGGCCCAATTAAACTCGGACCATAGACATTTCATTAAACTCGGGCTAAGGGTGTTGTTTATGTAATTCGGATTAAGTGATATTTCTAAAACTCGGTCACATGTTTTCATTATAAACTCAAACTATCACAACATAATATTAACCTCGGACATGATAACATATTCATTCACAACACTCTGAGAACATTTCAATCATTCGTTCATTAAGATCAAAGCAGTTACGTATATCATTCAAGCAAACCCTAAATCTAATCATATGACGGCAGATAACAAGATTATTCAATCGATGTTAAACCACAACAATCATCACAATAATAACCTATCAAGCATGCATCTAATCATCGTCGTAATCTCAAATATCCAGAATTTAAATCACAGAATATCACATGAGCAATTAGGGTTTTCTATGAACACAAAATCAAGAAATCAATCAACAATTAATCATGAACAATGATTAAACAATTACCTTGAACGATTCTAGAGGAAGAGGAATCAAGTGTGATGATTATCTAGTGCCAATGATGATGGTGATGATTGCTAGGGAGCCAAAGAAATGAGAGTACGTGCTTGAATTCTTGTGAAAAGTGATTAGTGAAGTTTAGATTAGGGTTAAGTATCTAGGATTTCACTAATTACCATTTACATCCCTAAGTATTATATTTTACTCATGCACACCATCTCAATCAATTTTACAGTTTCACCACCAAGATCACATATTTGACAAGTCTATCACAATTAACAAACACCCATGCAAAATCACGCAACATACTTCATCGTATCAAAACATACACAATTCCATAGCAACTAATTGTGAAATCAATCAACTAAATAATACAAGAACGTGCAATAAATGCGAAATAGAAATCTTGGAAATTTGAGTTGTCACAGCCTTCAACTTCTGTTTTCGAGCATATTGGATTGCATTGTTGGTAAATCGACTTTGATTTATTGGTATTTCTTTCTGATTTGTAAGATTCATGGGTTAGGGTTTCAGCTAGTTTAGGGTTTTGATTCTGTCTTCGTTCATTTGGGTTGTCTGGCCGACTTTGCTCGTGTGCTGCTTACTGTTGCTTATTTCGTTAGGGTTAAGGAGAGTTGTCATTACCGAATGGATGCAAAATCTGATGGCAATCCACAAGGTTGTCATGGCAAGCCTACTGTTTCGTTTCAGGATTTGGCGAATCGGGTAATAGATGTGGATGGGAATACCCTAAAGCCGAGACGTGGAATCCCATTGTATGAGACTAAAAGTTCAAACATTGAAGAGAATTCCAAGAATTCGGCTCCTACCCGACTAGGAAATCTGGATGCGAATTTCTGGGATTCTCCGGGTATGGGATACACGCCATGTGCAGGTTTGGAGAAAATGAAGTCGGTCGCCGATCAGGGTGTGGAAAATTTGTCCGGAAGTACAGATCCTATTTCCTTTGCTAATGTAGTCAAGACCAAGAAAGTAAACTTCAGAACTCTTGCGAGTCCGGTGGTGCAAGATGGTTGTGACGTGGTCCTCCCCCGGGAATCTGTTAAACTAGTTCAAGACAGGTTAGCAAATACATTGTATGGGTATTTTTTGGGGGATCGGGTGGCTTATCCGGTTGTAGAGTACTTTGCGAGAAACAACTGGAAGAAGTTTGGTTTGCAAAAGTCTATGATGAATGCAAACGGGTTTTTCTTTATTAAATTTGCGAACAAAGACGGTATGCTGAATGTTCTTAAAGAAGGACCTTGGATTATTCGTTCTCAACCTCTCTTCCTTAGTGTTTGGTCGCCTACTGCAAGACTAGAGAAGAAGGATGTCAAAAAGATATAAATTTGGGTCAAAATCCATGATGTTCCAATAGCTGCCTATACGGAAGATGGGTTGAGTATGATTGCTACGGCTATTGGTGAGCCGAAATTGTTGGATTCGTACACAAACACTATGTGTACGGATGCTTGGGGAAGGATTAGCTATGCAAGAGCTTTGATAGAAGTTTCAGCTGAGAATGACTTTAAAGAGGAAATAGTTATAGCGGTGCCTGAGCTAGAAGGTGAAGGTTTCATCAAAGTAAAGATGGTTGTGGAATATGAATGGAGTCCTTATAGATGTGCCCACTGTAAGGTCTTCGGACATGCTGATGAGTCCTGCCCGAATCAGCCTAGGAAGTGCCCTAAGGAAGTGCCTAAACCTCAGAATCAAAATGGTGGGAAACAACCGCGTGGTCCGGTCAAGACTCCAGTTGTGGACAAAGAGGGTTTTATGGATGTGGATCGCAAAAAAGCGGCTAGGAAAGCAGGGTTTCCTGTTAATAAGCAGAAGCAGAAATTCGAATATCGGCCGATTGGATCTAAGCCTCATGGTGGGGCGTCTACCTTAGGTCCGCCTTCTAGTGTCAAAACGCACAATCCTTTTGATGTATTGTCGGATAAGGATAAGAATGTGGGTAAAACTGGTGAAGTTCAACATGACCAGTAGGACTCGGATGATTAGGAGGTTATTGGAAGCTATAATGAGAAAAATGAATTTATGACTTCCGGTTTATCGAAGGCAGGGGCAAGCACCTCGTCCACGAAGTTCTCCAATGGATAGAGTGTTGTTGGTTCGTGTCAAGGGGCTGCTGGTCTGTGGCAGTTTCATTTTTGATGATGGAGGATGATCTTTAGTTCTGTTTGTTTTGTCTTGCCTACTAGATATTTTTTCCATGATGTGTAGTAGGCTAGGTTATGTGGTGTCATAGGTTTTGTGGTTTTTGTTTTTGCTTGGCTTACATATATGGGGCATGTCCTGTATATGAACTAGTGTGGAACTCATCCTCACTACTTGTACTTATTTGGGATTGTTTCAATAGAATCACCGGGGTAACCCTTTACCCAACTAGTCCTATGACAAGTATTATATGCCTTATCATGTTTAATTATGTTGCATAATTAGTTAAGTGACAAAAGTTTGGGTTACATATGCTTAAATATCAATAATGCATAAAAAGGGCATTTTGGTCATTTACCTAAGGCATATAAACTACCTATCATACAACTAACTAAACGAAGTGACCATAAGGTATAACCTCGGAAGGTTATTCCCTATGCAACTATGGTCACCTAATGTGTTTGGTCGGATCCTAATGATCGACCAAACGGGTCGGGTTTGAAAGTCTAAGTGGTTGTTTAGACCGCTTGACTTACGACTCTACATAAGCACTAAACCTAAAGTGACGAGCTAAACATGTTAAAACATGTTTAACGAAGTTAGAAAACATGTTTGATATCAAAACAAACGGTTTTGATACCCAAGAATAGTTTGGTTACAAAATACGCATGAATACGCATTTTGGCCAAAACTACGACTCGTCACTACGCCTAATCAACATGGTAATAAGTAGGTATAGTCACAAGGGACTATAACCATCGTGATTATGCTCACGTTGCGAAGTTCAACGAACTTCTTGTTGACCATAAACTGGTGAAAGCTGAAAGTCAAACACTTGTTTGACTTTCATGCTAAAAACGCGAAAAAGAACGAAAGAATACTTACAAGAGGTCCAAGAATGGAAGTTTGATCCAATTACTCTCAGGTATGGAGTGTTAGAACCCCAACTTAGAGAACAAATCAGATCAAGGTGTGAAGAATGGAATGAGTGGAGGTGGGTATTTATAGAAAACCAAGAACCATTAGGATCGTTCATCGAAAAACGGGCTTGAATCTTGGCCTTACACTTGGGCCCAAGGTATTAGAATACAATGGGATGCTAAAAACCATCAATTTTCAGCCCAAGGTATTGAGAATTTTGCATTAAAACCCCTGAAATATGACCAAAATGCTGAAAATAAAGTTTCTGTCTGATGGGCTCTCACTGGCCGCGTAAGAATTGATCAAGGCTTACGCCCCAGGCCTAGCAAACTTTGGCAGAAATGTCAAAACAGGTCCCTGCACTTGAAAAACATGCATTTTGATGCATTTTTGGCACGTTTAAGCCCCGTTAACCTCATTTCAAGGCTCAAAAATGAAGTTAAAGTATAGGGAACTTAAAATATGCTCCAAAACATCTCGGATGTTGGTTCGTTTGACCGTACAGTTGCGTTGTTCGGTTAATTACGACGAAACACGAACGGATGCAAATTACGATCCAAATTACTCGACGAATGGAATTTAATCATGCCAAACACTAAAATAAAATATTTTAATGCTTACATAAATTTTTGGATGTCCGGATATATTCAGAACGTAAGATATGCGCGAAAATGCAAACTTATGCACTTTTTGACGCTTTTAGTCCCTATTGATCAAGAACGTAAGATATTCTTCTTACCCAAGAGCTTATGCACAATTATCACTTAAATGTAGGCCCGCCCAGATGTGCTTTTAAAATTGATATTCAAAAGGCCTATGATACGGTGAGCTGGTCTTTTCTTGAGGATATTTTACATGCTTTCGGTTTCCACCAAAGAATGGTTAAATGGATCATGACTTGTGTTACGAGTGTCTCTTATTCGCTGAGCATTAACGGGAATCTATACGGGTATTTCAAGGGTAAACGAGGGCTCAGGCAGGGTGATCCTATATCCCCTTATCTTTTTACTCTTGTCATGGAGGTTCTCACGTTGTTACTTAAGAAGGCAGCCTATTCTAGTAACGCGTTTCGGTTCCATCGTTTTTGCAAAAAACAGAAGATAATTAGCGTGTTGTTTGCCGATGATCTGTTTTTATTCGCTAATGGGGATGCGGCTTCGGTTAAAATTCTAAGGGACACTCTTCAGATGTTTACAAATGTCTCGGGTTTGGTTCCAAGTTTGCCGAAAAGTACCGTTTATTTTGGCAATGTTCCTCGGCCTATTAAACAGGAAATTCTCCATATTATGCCTTTCCAAGAGGGTTCTCTTCCGGTTCGTTATTTGGGTGTGCCGTTAATTTCAACAAAGCTTGCTTATAAAGACTGCAAAACTTTAGTTGATAAAATGGAGAAGAAGATTGACAATTGGATGACGAGATCTCTATCTTTTGCGGGTAGACTTCAGTTGGTGAACTCAGTCCTCTCAGCTATGCACATTTATTGGGCGACCGTGTTTATGTTGCCAGTTAAAATTGTGACTGATCTTGAGCGGTGTATGCGTGCTTTTCTTTGGTCTGGATCTACCCATCAGTCTGTTAAGGCTAAAGTGGCTTGGAAGGTTGTTTGTCTTCCCAAGTACGAGGGGGGATTGGGTGTTAGAAGTATTTCTGATGTTAACAAGGCCCTCCTTTCTACGCATGTTTGGAGTATTCTTACTAACAGGAATTCTCTTTGGGTTCAATGGATCCATATGTATAAGCTGAAAGGTAGGAGTCTCTGGGAGGTCCCGGGCCGGGGTTGTATGACTTGGGGATGGAGGAAGCTACTTGCAATCCGTAGCTTAATCCGCCCTCACCTATGGACGTCTATTGGCAATGGGTCGCAAACAAACATATGGAATGACATGTGGTGTAATCAGTGTCCCTTGAGCCGTTTTATCAGCCCGAGACGCATTTCTAATGCAGGTTTTCATCTTCATTCCTCGGTTGCTGACTTGGTTTCGGCCAATGGTGAATGGAAATGGCCGACAGCGTGGTATGATTTATTTCCTGTTCTAATCAATATTCAGGTTCCAACTTTTCTTGATAGGCAGGACCGGCTGGTTTGGAAGGATCTTGATGGCAATTCTTGTCATTTTTCTTCTTGGGAGGTTTGGAACAATATTCGACAGCGTGAAAGCTTAGTGTCATGGGTTAATATGGTTTGGTTCAAACATTGTATCCCTAGGCACTCGTTCCATCTGTGGCTTGTTATTCGGAATAAACTGAAGACGCAGGATAGATTATCCGTTTGGGAAGCTGGTAGTGCCATGAATTTAAACCTCATGTGTTGTCCGTTGTGTTACCATGATAGAGATTCAAGGGATCATCTATTCTTTGAATGCTCGTTTGCTTTACAGGTTTGGAATAACGTTAAGACATGGACGAATATGAATAGTGTTAACGGTTCTTGGGCCGAAATTTTGTCTTGGATGAATCAGAACTCGAACATGCAGGTTCCCGAGAATATTATCAGCCGATTGGTATTGTCAGCTGCTTCTTATTTTGTTTGGCAGGAAAGAAATAATAGGCTCTTCTCTAGAAGTCACCGTACGGAGATGGTGATTGCTCGCGAGATCATTCGAACGGTTAGACTGCGGCTCTTGTCCTTCAAGTTCAAGTGGCATCCGAGTACTCGAAGATTGTTAGAGAAATGGCAGATCCCGAGTGGGAACATGGTCATCGATCCAGGCTGATGTGTAGAGTCTTCTTTGTGTTTTTGTTGCTCTGTTGAGCTGGGTTGTTTAGTTGGTTGGTTGTTTTCCTTTGGGTTGTGTTTTTGTTTGTTTGGCTGTTTTGTATTTACCTTGGTATGCCAAGGTTTCGGTGTGTAACACTTCAGTTGCACATTTTGTGCTTATTTCGTTTATAAAATTCACCGGGGTAACCCTTTACCCAAAAAAAAAAAAACACCTCAAAGCCTATTTCTAAGCTATGTATAGGATATTTAGGGCATATTTAACTTATGATCAAGTTCCGGAATGTTCGTTATAGTACGAATCGGCATACTTTCGCAGTTTGTCGGAATTAGCCCCTGTAAGCGAATAAACTTGATTTCGGCATACCAAACCCTCCAAAACTTATTTCTAAGTTAGGTAAAGGTTATTTAAGGTATGTTAAGCCTATGTTACTGTTCTGGAGTGTTTGTTGCATTAAATTGGTTATATTTACACATCAGATCACGTATAACCTTCCAGAAAGCGATTTAAAGCTCGAAATCGAACAAGAATTGATATGTGCAAACGAAACACATATTTATACAAATCCCAAGTATGAAATACAATATTTCATTGTTTTGGTATTTGTTTGATGATTGAAGTGACACAGGTGTCACAGTCTCCCCTACTTTAGGAAATTTCGTCCCGAAATTTAATTTTAGGGGAAACTTGTGAAGACAACTTTGATGGTTTCGCTTTCGAATGAATCCCTCGAACCCTAAGTAAAACTCTGGGCCATGTTTTGATTCTTAGCGAAATTGTCAACCGTCAAAGTGAAGTCCTTGTAGTAACAAAACATGGAGTTTCGAACTACGGACAGAAGAACGTTTCTCATGAAGACTTATCATAGGAAACTTGTGTGTGCTCGAAATCAGAATTGGAGAGTGAAATAACATTGGTCAAGGTCCAGGACTTCTAGTAACTTAAATAACGCTACGTTCGCAATGTAATAAGGAACACTTATATATAGGAAGTACCAGCGGCGTATCCACCTTGCTCTTTCTACATTGTTCCCGCATCGTTATGGTTTCTGTGCACTGAATTCCATAATTATATATGCATCCATAATTACGTAATTCCTTGCACAGTCCGCACAGTTCATTTAATAATGCGTAGGGTAAAAA
Organism: Helianthus annuus; assembly: GCF_002127325.2. Classification (NCBI taxonomy): domain Eukaryota; kingdom Viridiplantae; phylum Streptophyta; class Magnoliopsida; order Asterales; family Asteraceae; genus Helianthus; species Helianthus annuus. The sequence continues at coordinate 76,768,213 of NC_035441.2, forward strand.
TCAATTGAATAATCATGAAGCGACTTGACTAGACCACCAAAGGATCTTTTTAACTAGATCAACGAACGATCTTTTAAACTAGATCAACACATGATCTTCTTAACTAGACCGTCGTACGATCTCCTTAAATAGACCATTTAAGGGATCTTTTCAATTATATCATCACATGATATTCCTAACCAGATTTTTAAATCAATCTGTTTAACTAGACTACTCAAGGGGTCCAATTATAGAATAGTACTTCATAACCCAAGGGACATAACTTCAACGTAGAAGTCCATTAAGGATTTAAGATAGTACCTTCATATATCCTTCTTTGAATCCCTTATACGAATATATGGAAGATTCTACGAGGATTTGGATATTGAAAATTCAGATTACACAAAAACACAAGGCATAAAAGAAATCACATAAGCACATATAATCACATAATTGTTTAACTTGATCTTTATTTGTTAATTTTCTTGTTTAATTAAGCACACTAGTATTCAAAGCACACCAGGAATCCAATCCGTGAATTCCTTTTGGCACTTTAAACATCTTCAAGAATCTAACTATGTAGATAGGAAGATCTTAATAGAATTCATCTTTGTTTCTTAAAAAGAAACGATTATTTAAGATTTTTGGGGAGATCACAAGTGATCATAAAAATGACAGAACCACACGAGTAGTTTGTCTTGGTGTCGGCATCATAAGGTTGCATCAAACATTCACACAATCGTATCAGTTTCGCAAAATAAAAATTGAAACAACAAATTTTATTTATATAACAACTGAGTCGATTCAAACATCAAAAGATAACGACCAAGGAATTTCAAAAGACTAATTGTTCACTGCTGCATCATTGCCCGCGTTTGCGTCATTGATGTTAAACACTCGTCCACGCGCCGGATTTGAGTTGACGAGTCTTGGGCAATTGTTTCTGTAGTGAGTAAGATCACCACAGTTATAACATGACCCAGGTGGGAACCGTGCTTGGATAGCAGCAGGATTTGCAGTAGCTTGGTTTGCATAACGACAGGTATCGACCAAATGTCCCAATCACCCACAGTGGGTACATTTGTGACATTGCACTTACCCCAGATGATGACGGTTGCATTTGTTGCACAAAGGTGCGGTACCAACATAATTTTGCCTTTTGCAAGGTTGGGCTGGCTGGTTTGGTGCAACCTGATTGTCTTGAGCAGTTATGGCAAAATTTTTGAGAAGCCTTGCACTTCTTCTTCTTGGGTGTCTCGGCCTGTTTTTCCTTTGGTTCATCTTGAGCAGTCTTGTCAGATGGTCTTGGGTTGCCCATTCGAGAAAGCTTACCCTTCCTGATATGGGATTCAGTCAGGGTGGCAGACAGTTCTATGGCCTATCTGACGGTAGTAGGGTTGCTGCCAGTAACGATATCCTGAACTAAGTCAGGAAGACCATCGATGTACTTTTCAATCGCCTTCTCCACAGGCGTAACCATAGCAGGACATAACAGGCTCAGCTCCTCATAACGGTCGGTATAGGCTCGATGTTCACCACTGTCTTGCTTCAAATCGTCGAATTCTCTTTCCAACGCTCTAAACTCATGACGAGGATAGAACTCCTTCATCATTAGAGCTCGAAGCTCTTCCCAAGTTTGAGCTAGGGCCACATCAGCACCCCTATCACGCATCACACCGTTCCACCAAGTAAGAGCACGCTTCTCAAACACACTGGATGCAAACTCAACCTTACGCTCATTCGGACATTGCACATGCCTGAATGTGCTCTCCAAACTTTCAAACCATTGCAGGAGCGCGGTTGCTCCTTGAGATCCAGGAAACTTCAAAGGTTTAGCAGAGTTGAAGGTCTTGAAATTACATGGAGCATTGTTGTTGTTGTATATCTGATGGATCTCGGTTACTAGGTCCGGAAGCACAGCAGCCATTTGCTGAGCGAAAAGGGCTGCGACTTCTTCATTAGTTTGAGGCTGTGCTTCTCGTCGAGGAGGCATCGTCTAAAGAGAAGAAGGAAACATGAGAGAAAACAAGTGAAATGGCACTGGGTAAGAATTGGATATTTCAATTACCGACCAAAAAGTCATGGGTGATGGTCATTTGTTCGAACTACGAAGCAAACAAACGACACACAAAAGCTGAATCAAAGTAAATAGGTCCTCATAATGTATCGCGAAGACATGCTCGCCTATAAGTGGACACTCACCCCAAGAGTTCCCAGGTAAGAGTGACTGGTCCGATACTGTCACACCCCCAAAATCCACCTGCGGATAACACCCGCTTTGAGGGCGTGACTGACCAGGATCCAGCCACCAATTATACTGAATAATTAAGTTGTTAATAATAAGTAATACTTACTAACCATAAGATTAGCAAATATCAAGTTCAGAGTTTAAGGTTTCAAGTTCAAACAGTAATAAGTAGCGGAAGCATAATCAAATAGTTTAAACAAGGTTCATAGTTCAAAATAAGGTAACACCCAACACAAGGGTGGACAGTCACTACTCGTACCCAAGCAGCCAGCTCCTTCGTCACTGGTTACCTGCAAAGCATGCAGTAAGGGGTCAACAATAATGCTGAGTGAGTTCACTAGTTGTCCAGTTTTAATTACCAAAAACTTGTTTCACCAGTTAATTTATCCGTTTATACATGCCATGGGGAGCTACCCCAAAAGTTAGCGACTAAACTGTTTTTCCAATACCGAACACTAGGTAACCGTTTGCGTTTCCGCAGGATGCCCCGATGTCAATGTTCTATCATCATTGACGGATGCCTGAGTACATTAGTTCACGACCGATCCCAAACCAGGGCACGGTGTGAGGTTGGTAAAACCTAAATAGCGCTATCAACTAATAACCCGTTCGCCTGGCCCCGGCGACTAATCGGTATTATGTAGTAGGGACTTGAGTGATAGAGTTGCGTTTAGTGCCGTTTGGTTGCATTCCGTATAAACAGTAATTAACTAAAAGGTTTCCCAATGACAAGGGAAGGAAAAGTAAGTTTGTTCCCAATAACTAGGGAAGGAATGTAAATGGTATCCCCTTTACAAGGGGATAGGGTTGTTTCAGTCTCGTGTCCCAAACCACCGGGACGCATGCTTTTAAGTTGTGAACTCACCTTGGGTTGCTCGGTAGATTATTTTACCCGGTCAAGTATGTTGGTCACCACGTCCTAACATGGTTACCAGATATGGGTCAAGTCGGGTACAAGTAAACACATAGCGAACACGTATGGCAATACATATAGCAAACACGTATAACATGCGAATACACAACAGTTGGGTTATTGGGTCAGCCCTAACAGTCAAAGCCCAAAACAACAAAGTAGCCCAGTCGAGACAAGGGTGGTTGCGACTCGCAACCGAGATTACGACTCGCAACCGAGGTCTCGGTTCATCACGTTTTGGTTACGAGTCGCAACCAGAGGTTACGACTCGCAACTAGCGGTTCCGACTTAGCAGCAGTGGTTACGACTCGCAACCGGATTCAACTCGTGTTGATTGCGACTCGCAACGGGGAGGTCTCGACAAAGCTTGATGTGGTCTCGAGTCGCAACCAAAGGTTACGACTCGCAACCGTGATTACGTGCACAAGAAGACCTTCTAGAACCTGCAAACTGTACTAACCAATGATATTGCAATTTCATGAAATCAGTGTACTATACCCACTAAACATGTTTTCTTGTCTAAAATGTGCACGAAACAGATCAAACAAAGCATATTTGAAATATTTAAGCAACCTTCAAAGTGTTCTTCATTTATCAACCACATTCAAACACATTCATAACCACAATGAATAATTATTCTAAATTATGCATAAAATCCTTAACCGAGCCTTTATTAACAGTCGGATGACAATCATAATCAAACATGTAACAATATTTGGCCAAAACATCACAATTAGCAACAATCATTTGGTTTTGGTTCTTAACTTATCAAAACATGTTCAACACTACTCCTTTAATTTCTTAACCATGAACCATATACTATCAATCATTTCGAAACAAAAGCATGCTAACCGGTTATCCATTCCACATATTTTTATTCACACAAAACATGGCAAAACAATCATTAAACAAACATAGTTAAGCACAAAGTAAAGAAGATCACATTCAAGCCAAAAAGCACTAACCGGCTAACTTGAGGTGTAAGAAAGGGGGTGTTCGGGTGAAGATTGATCCGGCCGATCCTTCTTGTTGTTTGTCTACTTGATCCGAGAGAGGAAGAGGGAAAAGGAGGTGGTTTTGGTTGCTAGAGTTCTTAGGTTTTTAGGGTTCTTAGTGAGAGAGAGTGATGAGAGAATGATGAGGGTGTTGGTGAAAATGAGGGAAAGTTTGGAGAGTGTGTGTGACCGGCTTACATATACCGAGTGGGTTGAGGATGGGCTTTGGCCCTGACCGGCCCAATTCACTGTTCACTCGAGACCACTCCGGGTCTCGAGTCGGGTTGAGGTTTCGGTTCGTATATAACTCACACATATATATATATATATATCTATATGTACATATATGCACACAACACATAATAACCAGCAATTCATAATTTTTCACTTAATAGTTTACGTACACACATGTTACATCGAAAGGTTGTCCGGGAAAATCCAAAGTGTCACATTATCCCCAAGTTTTAGGAACTTTCGTCCCGAAAGTTAAGGCAGCCACTGTCAAGCTAGTGTAAGTAAAAGCGTTTCAACGGGGTGTCACATCATCCCCCCGTTAGTTTGGAATTTCGTCCCGAAATTCGGTTGTAGCTCCAGTGCTGGGTGTTTCGTTAGGGAATAGCCAGGGATACTTGTGCTTCATCTGATCTTCCCGCTCCCAGGTATACTCTGGGCCACGTCACGAGTTCCAACGGACTCGTACAAGAGGTATCTGGCTACGTTTGAGGGTTTTGATCTCTCGATCAGTGATCTCAATCGGTTCCTCAGTAAAGTGTAGCTGTTCGTCAATAGTTAGTTCCTTGAAAGGAATTACGAGCGTTTCATCTGACAGACACTTCTTCAGATTGGATACGTGAAAAACGTTGTGTACCGCACTTAGCTCTTCAGGTAGGTTCAATCTGTAAGCAACCTTACCGATCTTCTCGGTAATTTCGAATGGTCCGATATATCGCGGATTAAGCTTGCCCCGTTTACCAAAACGGACTACACCCTTCCAGGGTGAGACTTTAAGTAGAACCCGGTCACCGACCTGGAATTCCAATGGTTTCCTACGCTTATCAGCGTAGCTCTTCTGACGGTCACGAGCTGCCGCCATGCGTTGTCTGATCTGGGCAATCTTTTCCGTTGTATCCACCACCATCTCTGGGCCCGTGATTTGACTATCACCGATTTCTGCCCAGCAGAGAGGTGACCGGCATTTACGACCGTACAATGCCTCAAAAGGTGCTGCCTGGATACTAGTGTGGTAGCTGTTGTTGTAGGAGAACTCTACTAGCGGTAGATGCTTCTCCCAGTTCTTGCCGAAATCGATCACACATGCTCTAAGCATGTCTTCTAGAGTCTGGATGGTTCGTTCAGACTGTCCATCCGTTTGCGGGTGATATGCGGTGCTCATGTCCAAGCGTGAGCCAAAAGATTTGTGCATAGCTTGCCACAATTCCGAAGTAAATCGAGCGTCTCGGTCGGAAATAATTGAGGTTGGCACCCCGTGCCTCGAAACTACCTCCTTTAAGTAAATCTCCGCCAAAGTAGAAAACTTGTCTGTTTCCTTAATAGCCAGAAAGTGCGCGGACTTGGTCAATCGATCTACTATTACCCAAATAGTGTCATTTCCGCGTTGAGACCTAGGTAGCCCTGTAACAAAATCCATGGAAATTTGCTCCCATTTCCATTTCGGGATTTTTGGTTGTTGAAGTAGACCCGCTGGCTTCTGGTATTCTGTCTTGACTCTTGCGCAAGTCAAACATTTGCTGACGTAAGTTGCTATGTGGGCCTTCATACCAGGCCACCAATATGTAGTCTTCAAGTCGTGGTACATCTTGTCCGAACCAGGATGTACTGAGTAGCGGGACTTGTGGGCTTCGTCCATCACGAGTTCACGTAAATCTCCATAGAGTGGAACCCAAATGCGCCCTGTTACATAGTAGGCACCATCTTCTTTCTGTTCTAGTCGCTGCCTCGACCCTCGCAGAGACTCAGCCCTGATGTTTTCCGGTTTTAATGCTTCCACTTGAGCATTTCGGATCTGGTTAGGGAGGTTAGACTGGATGGTAAGTTGAAATGCTCGCACGCGCTTTGGTGTAGTGTCCTTTCGGCTGAGGGCGTCTGCCACGACATTGGCCTTGCCCGGATGGTACTTGATGGCGCATTCGTAGTCATTCAAGAGTTCGACCCATCGACGTTGTCTCATGTTTAATTCCTTTTGCCTAAAGATATGCTCGAGGCTCCTGTGATCGGTGTAAATAGTGCACTTGGTACCGTACAGGTAATGTCTCCATATCTTAAGAGCAAAAACCACTGCTCCCAGTTCCAAATCATGCGTTGTGTAGTTCCTTTCATGTGTCTTGAGTTGTCGTGAGGCGTAAGCAATGACTTTCTCGCGTTGCATCAACACGCAACCGAGCCCATGAATAGATGCATCGCAGTAAACTACGAAGTCGTCAGTGCCTTCAGGCAACGAGAGAATAGGGGCGCTACAGAGGTTATCCTTAAGCCTCTGAAAAGCAGATTCCTGTGCTTCATTCCACTTGTAGGCGACGCCTTTCTGAGTGAGTGTAGTGAGGGGTTGTGCAATCTTTGAGAATCCCTGAATGAATCTGCGGTAGTAACCTGCCAATCCCAAGAATTGGCGAACCTCAGTGGGAGTCTTAGGCGTAGGCCAGTTCTTTATCGATTCGATCTTGGCTGGGTCGACATGAATTCCGTTCTTGTTAACTACATGGCCGAGGAAATGGACTTCTCGAAGCCAGAAGTCACATTTAGAGAATTTGGCGTACAGCTGCTCGTTGCGAAGGAGTTCCAGAATAAGGCGTAGGTGTTGTTCATGCTCCTCTTGACTTTTCGAATAAATCAGGATGTCGTCGATAAACACGATCACGAATTTGTCGAGGTAAGGCTTACATACGCGGTTCATAAGATCCATGAACACTGCAGGTGCGTTGGTCATTCCGAAAGGCATAACGAGAAATTCATAGTGACCATAGCGGGTCCTAAACGCAGTCTTGGAAATATCTTCATTACGAACTCTCAGCTGATGATAGCCTGATCGCAGGTCAATCTTAGAATAGTAGCTCGATCCTTGCAGCTGATCGAACAGGTCGTCGATGCGCGGGAGAGGGTAACGATTCTTGATGGTAACCTTGTTCAGCTCACGATAGTCAATGCACATTCGGAATGTGCCATCCTTCTTCTTGACAAAGAGTACTGGTGCTCCCCAGGGTGATGAACTAGGACGGATAAATCCTTTATCCAATAGTTCCTGTAGTTGCGTAGAGAGTTCCTTCAGTTCTGCAGGGGCTAAACGGTACGGTGCACGAGCTATGGGTGCTGCTCCGGGAGCTAGCTCGATTTGGAATTCGACCTGACGGTGGGGAGGGAGTCCAGGTAGTTCCTCAGGAAATACCTTGGGATAATCGCGTACCACAGGAAAATCTTCAATCCTCTTTTCCTTTTCGTGAGTATTGGTGACAAGTGCTAGGATTGCGGTGTGCCCTTTCTGTAAACACTTTTTTTTTTTTTTTTTTAAAACACTTCTGGGCTTTTAAAAGCGAGATAATGCCTGTGACTTCTCCACCTTTGTTGCCTTGAACGATGAGGGGTTGGCCAGAACGGCGAGGAATACGAACCGCTTTCTCTTGACAGAGGATCTCAGCACGATGTTTGGATAACCAATCCATACCTATGACGACATCGAAGCTTCCAAGTTTGACAGGGAAAAGATCGATACTAAACGTGTGGCCAGACAATTCTAGAGTGCAGTCGTGGATCATGTGCGTGGCCTCGATGTTCTTACCATTAGCTATCTCGACGATGTGCTTAGAACTTAATAACGCAGGCGGGTGCTTAAGTTTCTTACTAATGCGAAGGGATACATAACTGGCATCGGCACCGGAATCAAATAACACAGAAACATAACGATCATCAAGTAGGAACTTACCCGCCACGACGTTGGGATCGTTCCTTGCTTCACCAGCTCCAATCACGAAAGCTCTTCCCCTTGCATTCCCAGCATTGTTGTTTTGCTCATTGTTCCCAGCTCCCTGATTGTTGTTGCGATTCTGATTCAGTTCAGGGCAATCCTTTCGCATGTGCCCTGTTGCCCCACATTTAAAACATGCCCGGTTGTTTCCCTGCTGCTGTTGCTGTTGAGGTTGTTGCTGATTCTGCCTTGCTGGGAACTGACTCCTACAATCCTTGGCGTCGTGCCCCATCTTGTGGCATCGCTGACACTGGCCCTTGTTACATACCCCATTGTGGTGCCTGTTACACTTGTTGCACTTAGGGTAGCTTCCCCGGTAGCCACCCTGTTGCTGAGTGCCCTTGTTGTTGTCAGTTTTCCTTTGCTGCGCTGGAGCTTGAGTAGAGTTAGCATCCTTGCCCTGATTTCCATCCCACTTTCGTTTACCATCACTAGAAGTTCCTTCCGCAGCACTGATCCTTTTGGGCAACCTGCCCTCCTCCACAGCCTGGTTGGTGAGTTTGTGGGCAAGACGAACCACAGGCTGTATGGTAGGGAGGTTGGCCGAGGTTACATGGCTCCTGATTTCCGGGAGTAAACCCTTGATGTACAATTCGATTCGTCGGTACATGGGTCGGGACATGTTCGGACAAAGAGCAGCATAGTCGTTAGACAGCTTGGTATAGGTCTCAATCTCTGACCCAACCATCTTGAGTTCATAGTACTCGTCCTCGAGTTTGTGGATGTCATCCCTGTGACAGTACTCTTCCTTGATCATATCCTTGAAATCTTCCCACGTAGTAGCGTTAGCAGTCTCCAAACCAAGCATTTGAATTTGCGCCTTCCACCAAGAAAGTGCGCTTCCCTCAAGAGTACCAGTAGCAAACTTCACCCAATTAGCAGGGGACACTCGCAGACAGCGAAGACAGCTTCGACCTTCTCGATCCAGTGCAAGAGACCTATGGCACCCTCAGTGCCACTGAATGGAAGAGGCTTGCAATCCATGAAGGTCTTGAAGGTACAGACACGTGGTTGCACAGGCGCAGGCTGACCTGTTGTGAGGAGTGAAGCGAAATAGGTTTAGAGGCGAAAAGACGATGTGGCGGTAGGATCTAAACATCCTAAAACAACGAGCTTACCTATAGGGTGAGCTGCGAAAGCTGCAGCCACAGTGTTGAGCAGGTTAGTGAACTGAGCCCGAGTCATGTTGACGTTTCCTCGTCCGCGTCCACTCATTGTCTTCATAACCAGAAAACATAGTATGAGTGTGGTGTCGTAACATAGCGAGAATAAGATAGAAGAGAGGAGGCGTATCTATCTAATCAGGCAAACTAGTACGTATAGTAACGCAGAAAGCATAAGACAACAAGCAAGTAAATATGGGTCCGAGCTATGAGGTCAGATAAGTCGAGCCTTGTACTTGGAGTGTAGTGTCGTCACGAGTCACGGGTTATAGTCTGGTTTTTCTCAAAAAGATTTTCCCCTTTTTAAAACCAAGTTCACTATAACCAATGGCTCTGATACCAATCTGTCACACCCCCAAAATCCACCTGCGGATAACACCCGCTTTGAGGGCGTGACTGACCAGGATCCAGCCACCAATTATACTGAATAATTAAGTTGTTAATAATAAGTAATACTTACTAACCATAAGATTAGCAAATATCAAGTTCAGAGTTTAAGGTTTCAAGTTCAAACAGTAATAAGTAGCGGAAGCATAATCAAATAGTTTAAACAAGGTTCATAGTTCAAAATAAGGTAACACCCAACACAAGGGTGGACAGTCACTACTCGTACCCAAGCAGCCAGCTCCTTCGTCACTGGTTACCTGCAAAGCATGCAGTAAGGGGTCAACAATAATGCTGAGTGAGTTCACTAGTTGTCCAGTTTTAATTACCAAAAACTTGTTTCACCAGTTAATTTATCCGTTTATACATGCCATGGGGAGCTACCCCAAAAGTTAGCGACTAAACTGTTTTTCCAATACCGAACACTAGGTAACCGTTTGCGTTTCCGCAGGATGCCCCGATGTCAATGTTCTATCATCATTGACGGATGCCTGAGTACATTAGTTCACGACCGATCCCATACCATGGCACGGTGTGAGGTTGGTAAAACCTAAATAGCGCTATCAACTAATAACCCGTTCGCCTGGCCCCGGCGACTAATCGGTATTATGTAGTAGGGACTTGAGTGATAGAGTTGCGTTTAGTGCCGTTTGGTTGCATTCCGTATAAACAGTAATTAACTAAAAGGTTTCCCAATGACAAGGGAAGGAAAAGTAAGTTTGTTCCCAATAACTAGGGAAGGAATGTAAATGGTATCCCCTTTACAAGGGGATAGGGTTGTTTCAGTCTCGTGTCCCAAACCACCGGGACGCATGCTTTTAAGTTGTGAACTCACCTTGGGTTGCTCGGTAGATTATTTTACCCGGTCAAGTATGTTGGTCACCACGTCCTAACATGGTTACCAGATATGGGTCAAGTCGGGTACAAGTAAACACATAGCGAACACGTATGGCAAGACATATAGCAAACACGTATAACATGCGAATACACAACAGTTGGGTTATTGGGTCAGCCCTAACAGTCAAAGCCCAAAACAACAAAGTAGCCCAGTCGAGACAAGGGTGGTTGCGACTCGCAACCGAGATTACGACTCGCAACCGAGGTCTCGGTTCATCACGTTTTGGTTACGAGTCGCAACCAGAGGTTACGACTCGCAACTAGCGGTTCCGACTTAGCAGCAGTGGTTACGACTCGCAACCGGATTCAACTCGTGTTGATTGCGACTCGCAACGGGGAGGTCTCGACAAAGCTTGATGTGGTCTCGAGTCGCAACCAAAGGTTACGACTCGCAACCGTGATTACGTGCACAAGAAGACCTTCTAGAACCTGCAAACTGTACTAACCAATGATATTGCAATTTCATGAAATCAGTGTACTATACCCACTAAACATGTTTTCTTGTCTAAAATGTGCACAAAACAGATCAAACAAAGCATATTTGAAATATTTAAGCAACCTTCAAAGTGTTCTTCATTTATCAACCACATTCAAACACATTCGTAACCACAATGAATAATTATTCTAAATTATGCATAAAATCCTTAACCGAGCCTTTATTAACAGTCGGATGACAATCATAATCAAACATGTAACAATATTTGGCCAAAACATCACAATTAGCAACAATCATTTGGTTTTGGTTCTTAACTTATCAAAACATGTTCAACACTACTCCTTTAATTTCTTAACCATGAACCATATACTATCAATCATTTCGAAACAAAAGCATGCTAACCGGTTATCCATTTCACATATTTTTATTCACACAAAACATGGCAAAACAATCATTAAACAAACATAGTTAAGCACAAAGTAAAGAAGATCACATTCAAGCCAAAAAGCACTAACCGGCTAACTTGAGGTGTAAGAAAGGGGGTGTTCGGGTGAAGATTGATCCGGCCGATCCTTCTTGTTGTTTGTCTACTTGATCCGAGAGAGGAAGAGGGAAAAGGAGGTGGTTTTGGTTGCTAGAGTTCTTAGGTTTTTAGGGTTCTTAGTGAGAGAGAGTGATGAGAGAATGATGAGGGTGTTGGTGAAAATGAGGGAAAGTTTGGAGAGTGTGTGTGACCGGCTTACATATACCGAGTGGGTTGAGGATGGGCTTTGGCCCTGACCGGCCCAATTCACTGTTCACTCGAGACCACTCCGGGTCTCGAGTCGGGTTGAGGTTTCGGTTCGTATATAACTCACACACACATATATATATATATATATATATATATATCTATATGTACATATATGCACACAACACATAATAACCAGCAATTCATAATTTTTCACTTAATAGTTTACGTACACACATGTTACATCGAAAGGTTGTCCGGGAAAATCCAAAGTGTCACAGATACTGCGGATTTGTATGAACACTCTAGCCTTACACAGAAGACCCAGGGTACAGGCATCCACCCTTCCAGTTTGCACGTGTTCACATTATTTAGACCCAAAACCTAGTAATCAATCAACCTAGAACAGATTATTAGTTTTCAAAGCAGAATCGAAATTTGTGTTCTCGTTGTGGTTGTCACCTAAGGATAAGTGACAGTATTGTTTTAAAACTAAACACAAGATAACTTGTGTTAGGGTCCTGGGAAGGTTATAGACTAAGTTAAAGCATTACTAATAACCTAATTCCCTATAACCATTGGCTCTGATACCAACTTTTCTGTCAGACCCCGACCACGTAAAACAACAAAACGTGGCGGAAACGTCGGGGAGTGTTGTAACAGAATCATTGTTTCACAACCATGGATTAAATAATTTCGTTTTATTGAATTATTGAACTCATTGTTTTATTACAAATCAGATAAATACAAATATTATCTTTCAGGTTTTAATGTCGCTAAGGCACGAGTCCATCCTATGTATAGCATGCATCAACAATCATCACATAATAGCACCTGAAACATGTGTAAAAATAGGTACGTCAGCATAAAAATGCCTTTGAGATACATAGGTTTTATTATAATTAGATTCGTGACTTATAAGTTTTAGAAAAATATTTAATCAAAAATAGTCATGAACCTTAAAATATTTTCTTTTATAAATCATACTAAAATTTATAAAAAATCAGATGATATAACGGAATAGTGCATAAATAAATAATTAAGTAAAATGAGTTGATATAAATATGTTGTTTGTAAAACAACATTTTGATAAAAAGGTTTGTAATATATATAAAAAATATATTTTGGTTTTAAGAAAGTCGATTAAGTAATATATTAATATATATTTCAGTTCCAAAATCGTTAAACAAATAGTATATTTTTTTTGGGTAAAGGGTTACCCGGTAAAATTTTATAAATAGACCAATAAGTACAAAGGTGTGCCGGATATAGCACACACAGCTAGCCTTGACATACCAAGACTAGGAAAACCAGAAAAACACAACCAGCAAACAACACGAACAGTTACAAAACACAACCCAAACACAAGACCTCATCAACTAACAAGAAAACCCACTAAATACATACCATAGGATCTAAGCTATCCCGGGTCTTCATCCAGCGCCCTTAAAGGGATCTGCCACTTTTTCAGAACTTTATTATGATCAGCATGACCTTGAAACTTGAAACCCATCAACCGAAGCCTAACTGAGTTTTTAATCTTCTCGGACACCTGTGTAGCCGAACACTGTATTCGGGAGAATAGCCGGTTATTTCGTTCTTGCCATATGAAGTAAACCGACGCAGCTAGCACCAATTTACATATAACATGCTCCATCTTCCTAGAATTCGAGTGCTGGTTCATCCAATCCGAAAAAGAGCTCCAAGAATCACTAACATTACCCATATCCACCATTGTTTTAATGTTATTCCATACCTATGAAGCAAAAATACACGAGAGAAACAAATGGTCTCTTGAGTCACGATCTCGCTAGTATATTAATTATACTTTAGTCGTCAAAATAATAATTTTCAGTAGTATATCAAAAGTATACTTTGATTTTATTAATAACATATTAAACTATGCTTTGGTCTAATAAATAACATTTTAAATTATGTTTTGGTTTTTTTAAATAACATATTAAACTATGTTTTGGTTTTATAAATAACATATCAAACTATGTTTTATTAATTAACAAAATATATGTTGGTTTTTTACAATATCACACATGAGAGAACTATACTTTTGGGAGTATAACAAAATATACAATAAAAATGTGATTTAAGAATTCAACCAAACCTAGTGCATCAAAATACACATAGGAGACTATAGAAATACCACGACGGCAATCCCTATTTGGATAAAATATCGGTTTCTGACATTCCATGACAACAGGAATGGGGTGTCAAATCCTATAGCGCTATATCATACTACCAACCGGTCTGGTGAACATAAAATAAGTACTATCCAACAATTATTTTTTTTATAATCTTTGGAAAAATTAGTGTTTAAACTATAAATAATAATTCAGTTTGTCAAAAGATAAGTACTAATACGTATATTAAATTATACTTTTAAAAACATGAACATAACAAATAGGTACACATATTTCACCCCAAAACATTTGAAAACAGTAAAAGGGGGGACTATGTACTCACTTGAGAGTGCTTAGAAGTCTTGAACAACTACCAAGCAAGCTAGAGGGATCACGGAAATCAAACGGGACCTAATATAGGTAACTACATAAATAAACCGGGCCTAAATCGGAAGATCGGATAGGATGAGGTCTCGTAAACCAAATGAGTGTGGGAACTCATATGATATGGTTTAACAAAGCCTACATACTAAAACAAAACCTAACCTAAGTGCTTACGACTCATTATGACTCGTTTAGGAAACAAATGAAACAAATGAATTTATGACGTCGGGTACACATCCTTTTTTCAAAAGCAGGGGCAAGCACCTCTTCCACAAAGTTCTCCAATGGCTAGTCATTTTTTGTTTCGTGTTATGGGGATGCTGTTTCGAAGCAATTTCATTTTTGATGATGGCGGATAACGTCCCTTGTTGGTCTCTTTTTGTCTGTCTACTGGACATTTTTTCATGATGTAAAGTAGACTAGGTTTTCGTGGTGTCATTGGTACTTTGTTTTAGTGGTTTACATATATGGGGCATGTCCCGTATATGAACTAGTGTGGATCATCCTCACTACTTGTACTTAATTGCGGTTGTTTTAATAGAATCACCGGGGTAACCCTTTACCCAAAAAAAACATTATGACTCGTTTAGGTAGCTTACGCTACTTTAACGCGTCGTTCGCGTAAAACGCGTTCTGACCACCTAACTAGTCCTATGACAAGTATTATATGCCTTAACATGTTTAATTATGTTGCATAATCAGTTAAGTGACAAAAGTTTGGGTTACATATAATTATGCATAAAAAGGGCATTTTGGTCATTTACCTAAGGTATATAAACTATCTATCATACAACTAACGAAACGAAGTGACCATGAGGTATAACCTCGGAAGGTTATTCCCTATGCAACTATGGTCACCTAATGTGTTTGGTCGGATCCTAATGATCGA
Organism: Helianthus annuus; assembly: GCF_002127325.2. Taxonomy (NCBI): domain Eukaryota; kingdom Viridiplantae; phylum Streptophyta; class Magnoliopsida; order Asterales; family Asteraceae; genus Helianthus; species Helianthus annuus. The sequence goes on from NC_035441.2 coordinate 76,783,342, forward strand.
CCAAACGGGTTGGGTTCGAAAGTCTAAGCGGTTGTTTAGACCGCTTGACTTACGACTCTACATAAGCACTAAACCTAAAGTTGTCACACCCCCAAAATCCACATGCGGAGTACTAGCGCTTGGAAGCGTGACTGACCAGGATCTTAGCCACCAATTACATTGAACTCATGAGTATGTTTAAATAAAACTTTCATTTACTAACAAAAGGAGTTACAACGTTACAACATATATCACAGTTTACAGCGGAAGCATATTTAACTCGTTAAGTGTTTATAAACCACATGTACAAGCTTTTAGTCTTGTGATGCGTTTCCTTGTAACTCGACCCATGACCACTCCAGCTTCTCAGACAGCAAGTTCCCTTGATATGCATCTAAAGGCCTGCAAGGCATGTAACAATGAGTTAACAACAAAGTTGAGCGAGTTCACACTTGGGTGTTCGTTTTGAGTTGCTTACGAAAACATAGTTTGTCTTAAGTTTTTTTTTTTTTGGGTAAAGGGTTACCCCGGTGATTCTATTAAAATTCAACCGCAAATAAGTTTACAAGTAGTGAGGATGTGTTCCACACTAGTTCATATATAGGACATGCCACATATATGTATGACAAGCAAAACAAAGTAACTATGACACCCCATAACCTAGCCTACTATACATCATGAAAGAGATCTAGTAGACAAAACAATGCAAAACAAAACAAAATCCTCAACCGCCATCATCAAAGATAAAGCTGCCGTACCGACAACCCCTTCAAACGAACCAAAAGACGCCTATCCATTTGAGAATTTTGTGGAAGAGGTGCTTGCCCCTGCTTTCGAAGAAAAAGGATGAGTACCCGATGTCATAAATTCACTAGTTTCATTGTAGACTTCAATGGCCTCCTCTTCATCCGAATCCTGTCTGTCACTCGACTGTTTCTCCTTCTTCTCAATACGACCCACAGAACTACCTCCCTGACCACCATCATCTTCCTTAAGAGCATCAAAGGGGTTTGACGTAGATACCTGATTGTTCATCGGCTTGTTCAAGGACGAAGTTGGTTTAGGGTTTACAACTGGTCTGTACACTACCTTAGGCTTCTGATTTTTCATGTGAAGACCTTGGTTTATAGATTTCTTCTTCTTTGCACCCACAACCTGAAAATCATCAATTTTCTTTCCAGAATCCCCACTCGAAACGACCTGAGGCCTCTTTGGACACGAGTGATCCTCATGACCAAACACGCAACAAGAAGAGCACCTTAGCGGCTCCCAATCATATTCGATTTTTACCTCCTCCATTGAGTGACCCTTACCCTCTAAAGACGGGATTGAAACAGTAACACTCCTCTTTAATTCAGCCCCAGCATGAATTTCAATGAGAGCTCTAGCATAACTGCTTCTTCCCCATGACTCGGCACACATTGTAGCAGTGTATGAATCTAGCATCTTAGGCACCCCTATCTTAGAAGCGAGCAAACTAAGACCGTCCTCAGTATAAGCTGCTAACGGCACATCATGCATCTTAACCCAAACTGGAATAGCTTTTATATCCTCTTTTTCAAACTTGATGGATGCCGACCACTCTTTCAAGATAATTGGAACATTTCTGATCATCCAAGGTCCATCCTCTAACATCTGGTCCATCCCTTCTTTAGTCTTGAACTTAAAGAAAAAGAACCCATTCGCATTCATCATAAGTCTAGTCAAACCATATTTCACCCAGTTGTTCTTTGCAAAGAAATCCACCACAGGAAATGCCAAACGTTTACCCAGAAAATATCCATACAAAGTGTTCGCATACCTGTCTGTAACTTGTTTAACCGAAGATAATGGAATCACCACATCTGCTCCGTCAACACTCTCATTAGACTCCATAGCTCTAAAATTCACTTTTATAGTTTCTTTAGAGTTTGCAGCCACTTTAGCAAAGAAAAACCGATCCGCAACACCCGGTGTTCCTTGATCAGCCGACATATTCAATCCATTTGAACCAGTTAATGATGGGAATCCCCTGTTTGGGTAACCAGACCCTTCACCATCCGAAGACAATGGAGCAGCCAATTTAGCAAGTTTATCCATTGCACTGAATGTTACAGATTCAATAGGGTTCTGAACCGACCCTCTTCGGGGTAACCAAGAATTACCCTCAACATCAACGAAACGTTTAGCTAAATCTTCAAACGAAACTGATGGTTTACCTCGGTCTTGCGGAAAAATCCCAGCTGATTTCTTATCATCCATACAGACTTGGCAAACAGACGTTTCTTGACAAACCCTAAGCATGAATACTACCTTAGAGCTATCGGCCAACACCAGCAAAACCATAATCAGAAGAGTACGCCGCCGCAAAACCCTAATCCGATTGAAAACTCTGTTCCGCCGCCAAACAGATCCGCAAACCCTAATCGGAAGAGACAACCGCCACAAAACCCTAAAGCTTGATCCGTCGCTCCAAGAATAATCAGAAAAACGAAAAGGCATTCGTAATCGAGAAAAACAGAACCCTAGAACACGACCTCAATCTGATTTCAATTGATTGGAACCTAAAGAAGCAAATAATGAATCCTTAGATGCGAACCAAGATCAATCAGACCAAGAATTGGAAGAATTTAGGTTAGGGTTTACTGAAATCGCCCCAATCGCCCAAGTCGCCCAATCCTGTTCTAGGATGAGTTTGTCTTAAGTTGGCTTACTTGCCGTGGGGTTTACCCCATAGTTGAAAATATGATTAACAAAATAATCCACAACTGACTTGGTTTTTTGTGCGAAATGGAGCTCTGGGCGAAATTGGCGAAATTGGCGATTCTCTGCTAAACCCTACTTTCATTCGTCTCTAACATGTTCTTGATCGATTTTAATTAGTGATTAGGGTTTGTCGATTCCTTTACTGCTAAGGCAACTTGACTATACCTTGATTCCTAATTGATTGAAGTTAAGATTAGGGTTTTATACAAGTAGGTTTGTTTTGTCTTTGCCGCCGTCCATCCTATTACTAATCTGGGTTCCGGATTTTCTTTGTCTTCTGATTGGTTTCGGGTGACGGCTGCTTATTTCGTGTCTAGGGTTTGTTCTTAATCTGATCTAAACGCCGAATCAGTATTACATCAGATTAGGGTTCACCAGCTTCTGCGCTTTGTAGCGGCTGTTTAATCATTGCAGAATCGGCTATATTCAGGTTCGGGTTTTTATTTAACGTTGTTGATTGCTCTGAATGGATGATTGTAAAAGTGATGCGGCTGCTCATAAAGAGAATCACGGCAAACCCTTGTACTCCTTTGACAGTTTTGCAAGCCGTATTATTGATGTAGACGGTAACACATGGATGCCTCTAGGGGAACAGTCCAGACACCGCAGATTAATCACACAAAAACGAACATTATTGATGAATTGCTGAAGGTGTCTGTTCCAGATCCGGTGGAGAGTATGGGGGCTGATTTGAGGACTTCGGCTAGTTGGGAAGGCTGTGCAGGATCTCAGGGGAACCATAGCGATCGAAATATTAATTCTAAGCCAATGTCTTATGCGGATTCAGTTTCTGCAGCCAAATCTGCTAAGGTAAACTTCAGATTCCTTACAAGCACTGATTCACATGAGGGTTGTGATGTGGTATTGCCTCGAGACTCTGTTAGAGTTGTTCAAGAGAAGCTAGCAAACACCCTTTATGGTTACTTCCTAGGGGACCAAGTTGCGTACCCGGTGGTGGATTATTTTGTGAGAACAAATTGGAAGAAGTGTGGATTGCAAAAATCCATGATGATTGCTAATGGTTTTTTCTTTTTCAAGTTTGCTGATAAAGACGGGATGACGAATGTACTGAAAGAAGGACCATGGATTATTCGAGGTCAGCCTATATTTCTTAATATTTGGTCTCCCATCTCGAAACTAGAAAAGAAGGAGGTTAAGAAATTGCAACTATGGGTCAAAATCCATGATGTTCCGATTGCTGCGTATACTGAGGATGGATTGAGTATGATAGCTACGGCTATTGGTGATCCGAAGATATTGGACTCGTACACCTCGTCCATGTGTATGGATACTTGGGGAAGGAGTAGCTATGCTAGAGCGTTAGTAGAAATCTCCGCTGAAAATGAATTAAAGGATGAGATAGTTATAGCGGTTCCTGACCTTGAAGGTGAAGGTTTTGTCAAACAGAAACTGTATGTGGAGTATGAATGGAGTCCTTATAGGTGTGCTCATTGTAAAGTATTTGGGCATTCTGATGCTACTTGCCCGAGGCATACTGTGACAACTCGAATTTCCACGATTTCTATCTTCGCATTTGTTACACGTTAATTGTTGGATTGTTTGTTTACATGACTTGTGGTTTCGCAACGGAACACGTTTGTAATATTCTAAACCATATTGTGAATGATATGTTACATTTGATCTGCATGAGTGTGTTGCTGATATAAGATTGTAGGTTGGTTAGCATATGTGTGGTGTTGTTTGAGTTATATATTGATCACATGCCAACCATCCCTCACGAAAACACCCATGGCCGAAAACACCATATGTGTTTTCGTCCACTTGCTTGCCAACGAAAACAGAATGGGCTTTAAGCCCAGTAGTGAATCTCATATATATTATCACAACCTTTACGAGAGTTATATTCAGAAAACCCTAGACACCTATCACACTCTCTCTCTCGTTTGTTTTGAAACCAAACGGCAGCCGTGAAAGACTTGAGCCGCACATCAATCGAACTGTTGTCTCTTCCGGTTAGGTTGGTAATCTACTACTGATAACTGTTGGATCGAAATCATTATTAATTGCTTATTTGGTTTTTCCGTATTGACTGCTATCATGATATATATGTATGAGCCTACGATTGAATTAATTTGCATGCTAGGAATCCATATAATCTGATGTGATATTCATTGTCTATGTTCAAGTAATGTTGGTTGTCTTGTTATGTTGAGGTCATAATAGTAGAAGAGTAGCAGGTGTTGGTCAAATAGCAGCGTGAAAACAAACCACCCTTGTCGGCCATGGTTGACTATTTTAATATTGATAGTTTGTTCCTTTATATTACTTGATTTAGGCTGCATAAGGGTTGAGTAGGTGATGGTTATTATGGCCATGATTGAATTTTGGTCCAATGAGCATTTTGTGTGTAAACAAATTGTCGGCCACTAAATTTTAATAGGCAGCCATGTGATTTATATATAATTGATGTTGTATGCATAACATATAGATGATGATCCAGATGGTATGGCTGATTGGTGGAGGAATAATTAAAGTGATTGTTATAACCGATGTAAATGTTGGACAGTCGAAGTTTAGGGCTGTTGTAGTATGTTTGTAAGCTGAATATATTGAATTGATCTGGCCGATGAAACCCCCCCCCCACGAAATCCCTGTTCACGCAAACACATAAGTGTTTTCGGCCTGTGTGATTTCGGCCCAAATGGTTTTCGCTGCAACAGTGATTTCGGCCCAAGCTTGGTTTTCGGCCCAAGCTTGGTTTTCGCCCCTTTAGTGATTTCGCTTGGTATTATGTAACTGTGTATCTCGTATGTTAAATTGCTACTTGGTTAGTTCCGTTAGGTTTAACTCGGTCAGTTAATAAATCATGTTAAATTGATTAACGTAGTTAAGTTAACCTCATTAACCAAGTTGTATGTGTTAACTCTGTTAAGTTGAGCACGCAACCCTGTTAAATATGTAACTCAGTTAAAGGTGTTGATCCCATTAATCTTGTTGACCTTGTTAAGTGTTGATATTGTTAAACCTGTTAATTGATTTAACGGCTTACGTGATATAAGATATTAATTACTAAGCACCTTGTGACACATATTTGCCTGTGAAACATTTCGAGTTCGAAACTGATTATACATATGCGCGTACTATAGGTCGTGATTGATTAACTGTGAGCGTGTGTATTTCTTTAGCATACCGAGCAAACCAAGGTGAGTTAACACAGCCAAGGCATGGGTTCCCGGGTGGGAATGGGGTTGATGGATTATTGTGTATACTTAGATGATAGAACTTATCGAATACAAACCGACTAGACTAGTAACACTTATTGAACTGATCTTCGCACACCTGCCAAGGGTTGGCCGCGATATTATGACTGACTTCGCACACCTGCCTTTGGAAGGCCGCGAACTAAACATACTAACATCTTCGCACACCTGCCTGGTAGGCCGCGATACTAATAAACCTAGTCTAGAATACTTGGGAGGAATATCCCCTAATATCTTCGCACACCTGCCTGGGAGGCCGCGATGGAAATACGATACATGATATAAACGAACGAACATACTATTACTCATACCATACTATTACTGAACTGTTAAATGTGAACTCGCTCAACTAGTTGTTGACTCTCTGCTGCATGCCTTGCAGGACCTTAGGTACTTATGGAGCTTGCACTGGAGGAGCGGGTCGTTGTGGGCAATGGATCGTGAATACTATGTTTAACGTTTCGAATATTTGAACTTATGATTTACTATGGGTTTACATTATTATGCTTCCGCTATTGATACTGTGTTTGGTTTGGAACATCAGTCGTATTGATTTGGGTTTTACAAACTATATTATTTATATTATGCTATGTTCAATATGATTGATGGCTTGATCCTGGTCGCGTCACGCCCCCAAGCGGTGGTACTCCGCGTGTGGATTTTAGGGGTGTGACAGATTGGTATCAGAGCCATTGGTTATAGAGAACTTGGTTTTAATATGGGAAAACGTTTTTATTAAAACCAGACTATAACCAGAACAGTGCTCTCAACGATCCACAACGACGCTTCGCTCCACGTGCAAGACTCGACATCCTAGGTAATAAGGTTTATGTTTATTACCTGCTTGCTAGAACTGCTTAGAACTTCGCTCGTAGTATGCTTACATTACTTTGCTCACTACTTGTTACTGCTTGAGAACACCTATATGCCTACACTTTTCTGTCATCGCACTACTCGCGAACCATTTATACTTATGCTACCTTTACTACTCGATCATGTCTGGACGTGTTGACATGACTCAAGCCCAGTTGACGGCTCTCATTAACGAACAAGTTGCCGCGGCGCTTGCAGCCGCGCAAGCAGGAGGTATAACCTGCTATTCCAAACCTATCCTAGGATGTTAGATCCTAATCTCGTGACCCAACTCTCGCGCTTAACCTTGACCTATCTTTCTCGCGCAACGGGTCGGAACGCACAGCAACCTGCCTGCACATTCAAGAACTTCATGGACTGTCGTCCAAGCACATTCAGTGGCACAGAAGGAGCAGTGGGACTACTCCATTGGTTTGGGAAGCTCGAGTCGGTATTCGAGATGTGTGAATGCCCTGAGGCTCGCAGGGTCAAGTATGCCACTGGTACTTTGGAAGAAATCGCGCTAACCTGGTGGAACGCGCAAGTACGGATACTAGGGTTGGCAGCTGCTAACGCCACCCCCTGGAACGAACTCAAAAGAAGCATTAAAAGGGAATACTGCACGCGTGATGACATCCACAAGTTGGAAGTGGAGCTTTACCATTTGAAAATGACGGGGTCAGAAATTGAGGCTCATACGAAACAGTCGAACGAACTGGCCATCCTGTGTCCAACCATGGTGGACCCTCCAAGCAAGCGTATCGAATTGTACCTCAAGGGTCTAGCCTCAGAGATTCAGAGCCATGCTACATCGGCTAACCTCGACAATATCCAAGACATTCAGCGTCTTGCACATCGCCTCACGGATCAGGCAGTGGAACAGAACAGGCTGCCTAGTTGTATCAGCGCTATTACTACCGCTACCACTTCTGCTACTCCCACTACTCCTAGTGACAACAAGCGGAAATAGGATGGGTATTCCAGCAAGGGTTCAGCTACCGTTCGGTCTCAAGCACAGCAGCAACGCAAGAATAGTGATCACCAGAGCCGAGTCAGTCAACTTCTGGTGGTCAGGGGCAGGGTGGATACCGGGGAATTCACCCAATGTGTAACTAATGCAACAGACACCACGGTGGTTAGTGCAACGAGGGACGTTGCCAGGGGTGTCTCAAGATGGGCCATGAAGCTAAGGATTCAAGAGCCCACGGCCTGCAAATTGGAATCGCCCGCAGCAACAACAAACAGGAATCCTATGCAAAGAAAAGATTGTTCGCATTCCTCGTTCTGGTCAAGAACCTCTCGAAGTTCAAGGCGACAAGAGTGGTGCTGTGGTTGGCATCACCTCTTTCTTGAAGGCTCAGAAATGTTTGCGGAAGGGCCGCACCGCAATTTTGGCTCTCGTTACTGACGCATCAGCGAAAGAAAGAAAGTTGGAAGACCATCCAGTTGTACGCGACTTTCCTCAGGTGTTTCCTAAAGATTTACCTGGTCTACCTCCTCATCGTCAGGCCGAATTTCAAATCGAGCTCTCTCCAGGAGCAGCACCCATAGCTCGAGCACCGTATCGCTTAGGTCCATCAGAATCGGAAGAACTATCGTCGCAGCTACAAGAAATCTTGGATAAGGGATTTATCCAACCTATCTCTTCGTTGAGAGTCCAGGATGAGGATGTCTCCAAGACAGCATTCAAAACTCGCTGCGGCCATTACGAGTTTCTTCTCATGCCATTCGGGCTTACGAACGCGCCTGCAGTTTACATGGAACTTATGAACAGGGTGTGCAAACCCTATCTTGACAAGTTCGTCATTGTCTCATCGACGACATTCTAATCTACTCCAAGAGTCAGGAGGAACACTAGCAGCACTTACGTCTTATCTTGGAACTTCTTCGAAAGGAACAACTGTACGCCAAGTTTTCAAAATGCGACTTCTGGCTTCGTGAAGTCCACTTTCTAGGCCATGTGGTGAACAGGGATGGGATTCATGTCGATCCATCCAAGGTAGATTCGATCAGGAACTGGCCTGCACCGCGTACACCAACGGAAATACGCCAATTCTTGGGTTTGGCGGGTTATTACAGGCGATTTATTAAAGACTTCTCCAAGATCGCTCAGCCGCTCACTATGCTGACACAGAAAGGTGTCACCTACCGTTGGGGAGATTCTCAGGAAACGGCTTTTCAGTATTTAAAGGATAGGCTTTGCAGCGCGCCTATTCTCTCATTACCAGAGGGCACGGAAGATTTCGTGGTCTATTGTGACGCATCGATACAGGGGCTTGGTTGTGTATTGATGCAGCGGGATAAAGTTATTGCCTACGCTTCGCGACAACTCAAAGTTCACGAACGGAACTACACGACGCACGATTTAGAGCTGGGAGCTGTTGTTTTCGCGCTTAAGATATGGCGACACTACCTGTACGGTACCAGGTGTACGATTTACACCGATCATAGGAGTCTCGAGCATATTCTTAAGCAAAAGGATTTGAACATGCGTCAACGGAGATGGGTTGAACTTCTGAACGACTACGAATGCGCCATCAAGTATCATCCAGGCAAGGCCAATGTTGTGGCTGACGCCCTCAGTCGGAAAGACACTCTACCTAAGCGCGTACGAGCTTTGCAGCTCACTATTCAGTCCGGTCTCCCTGCACAGATACGAACTGCTCAGATTGAAGCATTGAAACCCGAAAACGTCATGGCTGAAGCCTTACGCGGTTCAAGGCAACGAATGGAACAAAAGGAAGACGGCGCCTACTATGTAACGGGGCGTATTTGGGTCCCACTCTATGGCGGTTTACGCGAGCTGGTAATGGATGAAGCTCACAAGTCTCGCTACTCGGTACATCCAGGGTCGGATAAAATGTACCACGATCTCAAAACAACATACTGGTGGCCTAGTATGAAAGCCCACATCGCTACTTACGTCGGCAAGTGTTTGACATGTGCAAGAGTCAAGGTCGAGTATCAGAAACCAGCGGGCTTACTTCAGCAACCCAAGATACCACAATGGAAATGGGAAGAAATTTCCATGGATTTCGTTACAGGCTTACCCAGATCCCAGCGTGGGAATGATACCATATGGGTGATCGTGGATCGACTCACCAAGTCTGCACACTTCCTGGCTATAAAGGAAACGGATAAGTTCTCCACTCTCGCAGACGTTTATCTCAAAGAAGTTGTGTCGAGGCACGGGGTGCCCACTTCCATCATTTCAGATCGGGATGCACGATTCACGTCAGAGCTGTGGCAAGCTATGCATAAATCTTTCGGCTCACGGTTAGACATGAGCACAGCATATCATCCTCAGACGGATGGGCAGTCTGAGCGAACGATCCAAACTCTTGAAGACATGCTGCGGGCATGTGTCATTGACTTCGGCAACGGCTGGGAAAAACATCTCCCTTTGGTGGAGTTCTCATACAATAACAGCTATCACACCAGCATTCAAGCCGCTCCATTCGAGGCATTGTACGGGCGTAAATGCCGGTCACCTCTCTGTTGGGCAGAGGTGGGGGATAGTCAGATTACGGGTCCAGAGATTGTAGTGGACGCCACGGAAAAGATTGCACAAATACGACAATGCATGGCGGCAGCACACGACCGTCAGAAAGCATACGCGGATAAGCGTAGGAAACCGTTGGAATTTCAGGTCGGGGACCGGGTTTTACTTAAAGTCTCACCCTGGAAGGGTGTGGTTCGCTTTGGCAAACGGGGCAAACTAAATCCGCGATACGTCGGACCGTTCGAGATCATTGAGAAAATAGGCAAAGTGGCCTACAAGCTAAACCTACCAGCTGAACTCGGTGCAGTTCACAACGTATTCCACGTGTCGAATCTGAAGAAATGTCTGTTAGATGAGACCCTCATAGTTCCCTTTAAGGAACTCACTATCGACGAGCGGTTGCAGTTCGTCGAGGAACCAGTCGAGATCACGGACCGGGATGTGAAGGTCCTCAAAAACAAGAGAATCCCTCTTGTTCGAGTTCGATGGAACTCCCGTCGTGGCCCAGAGTACACCTGGGAACGCGAAGACCAGATGACAGAAAAGTATCCCCAGTTATTCGCAAACCGTGCAACCACTACTGAGGCTGAAGCTACTACTACAGAATTTCGGGACGAAATTCCAAATCAACGGGGGGATGATGTGACACCCCAGGAAAACCAGTGAACGATATAACCTACCTAGCTCCCTCAGTGAGTGCGTACCAAATTTCGGGACGAAATTTCTTCTAAGTTGGGGATAATGTGACAACTCGAATTTCCACGATTTCTATCTTCGCATTTGTTACACGTTAATTGTTGGATTGTTTGTTTACATGACTTGTGGTTTCGCAACGGAACACGTTTGTAATATTCTAAACCATATTGTGAATGATATGTTACATTTGATGTGCATGAGTGTGTTGCTGATATAAGATTGTAGGTTGGTTAGCATATGTGTGGTGTTGTTTGAGTTATATATTGATCACATGCCAACCATCCCTCACGAAAACACCCATGGCCGAAAACACCATATGTGTTTTCGTCCACTTGCTTGCCAACGAAAACAGAATGGGCTTTAAGCCCAGTAGTGAATCTCATATATATTATCACAACCTTTACGAGAGTTATATTCAGAAAACCCTAGACACCTATCACACTCTCTCTCTCGTTTGTTTTGAAACCAAACGGCAGCCGTGAAAGACTTGAGCCGCACATCAATCGAACTGTTGTCTCTTCCGGTTAGGTTGGTAATCTACTACTGATAACTGTTGGATCGAAATCATTATTAATTGCTTATTTGGTTTTTCCGTATTGACTGCTATCATGATATATATGTATGAGCCTACGATTGAATTAATTTGCATGCTAGGAATCCATATAATCTGATGTGATATTCATTGTCTATGTTCAAGTAATGTTGGTTGTCTTATTATGTTGAGGTCATAATAGTAGAAGAGTAGCAGGTGTTGGTCAAATAGCAGCGTGAAAACAAACCACCCTTGTCGGCCATGGTTGACTATTTTAATATTGATAGTTTGTTCCTTTATATTACTTGATTTAGGCTGCATAAGGGTTGAGTAGGTGATGGTTATTATGGCCATGATTGAATTTTGGTCCAATGAGCATTTTGTGTGTAAACAAATTGTCGGCCACTAAATTTTAATAGGCAGCCATGTGATTTATATATAATTGATGTTGTATGCATAACATATAGATGATGATCCAGATGGTATGGCTGATTGGTGGAGGAATAATTAAAGTGATTGTTATAACCGATGTAAATGTTGGACAGTCAATGTTTAGGGCTGTTGTAGTATGTTTGTAAGCTGAATATATTGAATTGATCTGGCCGATGAACCCCCCCCCCACGAAATCCCTGTTCACGCAAACACATAAGTGTTTTCGGCCTGTGTGATTTCGGCCCAAATGGTTTTCGCTGCAACAGTGATTTCGGCCCAAGCTTGGTTTTCGGCCCAAGCTTGGTTTTCGCCCCTTTAGTGATTTCGCTTGGTATTATGTAACTGTGTATCTCGTATGTTAAATTGCTACTTGGTTAGTTCCGTTAGGTTTAACTCGGTCAGTTAATAAATCATGTTAAATTGATTAACGTAGTTAAGTTAACCTCATTAACCAAGTTGTATGTGTTAACTCTGTTAAGTTGAGCACGCAACCCTGTTAAATATGTAACTCGGTTAAAGGTGTTGATCCCATTAATCTTGTTGACCTTGTTAAGTGTTGATATTGTTAAACCTGTTAATTGATTTAACGGCTTACGTGATATAAGATATTAATTACTAAGCACCTTGTGACACATATTTGCCTGTGAAACATTTCGAGTTCGAAACTGATTATACATATGCGCGTACTATAGGTCGTGATTGATTGTTTTTCGGCTGATTCTTTGTTCCATTGTCCGAGGTGACTATTACGGCTGCTAGGGTTTCTTTTGTCAACCGTTTTTGTCTTATTCAAGCCGGCATACATATCATACTTTAATCAGTCTACGCTACATTTGTTTAGTGTGTACGAATTTAGTTTTGGGATGGATGATCTAACCGGCTCGGGTGGTAAGAAACAGGATATTCAAGCGACACCGAGGGCAACGTTTGAAGAAATTGCAGCAAGGTTTAAAATCATTGACGATCTTTCAGCTCAAACTGAACCTCGTACTGTTAACATAATTGATGAATTGGTTAAGAATTCAGATCCAATTGAAGCTGAAAATCTACGGTCAGCAACTAGGGTTTCTGATTGGGAAGGGATTAAACAAGCTACCAAGAGATATGCGCAAAGATTGGATGCTGCTGCTCTGGCAGGTCATGGGAATTTGCAACCTTCAGCGACGACGGAACCGTTATCATTTGCAAATGCAGTAAAGAACTTGAATGAGAAGGTGACGGTGAACTTTAGGGAGTTGGAGTCTTCTGAGGTTGTTGATGGAGCAGATGTTGTTATTCCGTTGGCTTCGGTTAAGCAAGTCACGGACAGGTATGCAAACACTCTCTATGGGTATTTCTTGGGTAAACGGCTAGCGTTTCCGGTGGTGGATTACTTTGCTAAGAACAACTGGGTTAAGTATGGTCTGGCTAGATTGATGATGAATGCGAATGGCTTCTTTTTCTTTAAGTTTAAAACTAAGGAAGGGATGGATAAAATGTTAGAGGATGGGCCATGGATGATAAGAAATGTTCCGATTATCTTGAAGATGTGGTCGCCCTCTATCAAACTAGAAAAAGAGGATATTAAAGCTATTCTGGTGTGGGTAAAGATGCACGATGTGCCGCTAACAGCTTATACCGAGGATGGTCTTAGTTTGATTGCATCAAAGTTAGGGGTGCCTAAGATGTTGGATACGTATACTACTACGATGTGTGCTGAATCTTGGGGTCGAAGTAGTTACGCTAGAGCTCTTATTGAAGTGCAGGCGGGGGCTGAATTAAAAAGAAGTGTCACTGTTGCCATTCCATCTTTAGATGGTAATGGTTATTCTAAGGTAGAAGTCAAAATTGAATATGATTGGGAGCCTTTAAGGTGTTCGTCTTGCTGTGTTTTTGGTCATGATGATAGTTCGTGCCCAAAGAACCCTCAGGTTGTTCCGAATGGGGATTATGGAAAAAAGGGTGATGATTTTCAGGTTGTGGGTGCTAAAAAGAAGAAAGCTACTACTCAAGGGCTTCATATAAAAAATCAAAAACCTAAAGTAGTCTATCGTCCAGTTGCCAAACCTAAACCGAATTCGGCTGTAAAAAATTCGTACCAGGTTTCAACGTCGAACCCTTTTGATAGTCTTAAAGATGACGATGGTAATGGTACCATGGTGGGGCGAGTGGCTGGTAATCAGGGAGGTACCAATGTGGGTCGGGTTGAGAAGAAACCTTCGAGGGACGGGCAGGAATCGGATGAGGAGGAGGTCGAAGAAATCTACAACGAAACTAGTGCATTCATGACATCGGGTACTCATCCTTTCTCTTCAAAAGCAGGGGCAAGCACCTCTTCTTCCAAGTTCTCGAATGGATAGATTGTCTGCGTTTCGTCTGAAGGGGCTGCGGTGTTGTGGCCACTTTATTTTTGATGATGGTGGTTGAGATTATGTGTTTGTGGTTTGCTTTGTTTGTCTACTAAATGTCGAGTCTTGATGTATAGTAGACTAGGTTATGGGGTATTATAGGTCTTTGGTTTTGTTTTGTTTTACATATATGGGGCATGTCCTGTATATGAACTAGTGTGGAACACATCCTCACTACTTGTACTTAATTGCGGTTGCATTTTAATAGAATCACCGGGGTAACCCTTTACCCAAAAAATAGGTCGTGATTGATTAACTGTGAGCGTGTGTATTTCTTTAGCATACCGAGCAAACCAAGGTGAGTTCACACATCCAAGGCATGGGTTCCCGGGTGGGAATGGGGTTGATGGATTATTGTGTATACTTAGATGATAGAACTTATCGAATACAAACCGACTAGACTAGTAACACTTATTGAACTGATCTTCGCACACCTGCCAAGGGTTGGCCGCGATATTATGACTGACTTCGTACACCTGCCTTTGGAAGGCCGCGAACTAAACATACTAACATCTTCGCACACCTGCCTGGTAGGCCGCGATACTAATAAACCTAGTCTAGAATACTTGGGAGGAATATCCCCTAATATCTTCGCACACCTGCCTGGGAGGCCGCGATGGAAATACGATACATGATATAAACGAACGAACATACTATTACTCATACCATACTATTACTGAACTGTTAAATGTGAACTCGCTCAACTAGTTGTTGACTCTCTGCTGCATGCCTTGCAGGACCTTAGGTACTTATGGAGCTTGCACTGGAGGAGCGGGTCGTTGTGGGCAATGGATCGTGAATACTATGTTTAACGTTTCGAATATTTGAACTTATGATTTACTATGGGTTTACATTATTATGCTTCCGCTATTGATACTGTGTTTGGTTTGGAACATCAGTCGTATTGATTTGGGTTTTACAAACTATATTATTTATATTATGCTATGTTCAATATGATTGATGGCTTGATCCTGGTCGCGTCACGCCCCCAAGCGGTGGTACTCCGCGTGTGGATTTTAGGGGTGTGACACAGACTAGGAGGGATCCTACGGAGCCGGTCAACAATCAGAAACATTATGAAGGGAATAATAGACAACAAGTGAAACAGCCGGTAGTAGACAAGGATGGGTTTATGGATGTGGTTCGCAAGAAAGCGGCCAGGAAGGCAGGTTTTCCTGTAAACAAGCAGAAACAGAAGTTCGAGTATAGGCCGATTGGACCTAAACCAAATGGGGGGACCAATACATCGGCTCAGCAATCGAATATTTTATCTAAGAACTCCTTCGGTGTTTTACGGGATAAGGGTCTTCATATGGGTCAGACTAGTAGTGGGGCTCATAATGATCAGCAAGACTCGGATGATGAGGAGGTCACAGAAGTATACAATGAAACTAATAGATATATGACCTCGTCGTCTGCGAGAGTAGGAGCAAGCACATCTTCCTCAAAATCACTTAATTGATAGATTCTCTCGGGGTCGTGTGAAGGGGCTGCCGGTTCACGGCAATTTTATTTTTGATGATGGAGGATGATGTTTGGTTTCGTTTTAGTCTGTTTGTCTACTAGATAGTCTTCTTTGATGTTTAGTAGGCTAGGTTATGTGGTGTAAAAGGTTTTTTGTTGGTTGGTTTTACATATATGGGGCATGTCCTATATATGAACTAGTGTGGAACTCATCCTCACTACTTGTACTTATTTGCGGTTGTTTTATAATAGAATCACCGGGGTAACCCTTTACCCAAAAAAAAATATGATTAACCAGTTCACCCTGTTTCCCAAACATATCCATAGATAGTGGGGGCTTCCCATGTGAATTACCAGTTTACCCTGTTTCCCAAACCTTTACAATAATAAGTGGGGGCTTCCCATGTTGTATGGTACTAGACTAGTTGTATCTATAGGTGTCCTTCCCAATCCGAGGACATGGTAAGTTTGAGTTTATGTAGGTTTTACGTAAGTGCCCTTCCCAATCCGAGGATAGTAGTACGTAGCGAGTACGTAGGTTTAGCGCTGGTGTCCATCCCAAACCGAGGACAGTAGTACGTAGGTTTTAACACTGGTGTCCTTCCCAAACCGAGGACAATAGTACGTAGGTTTTAACACTGGTGTCCTTCCCAAACCGAGGACAATAGTACGTAGTCTAGTAGTGATGAACGTACGGGAAGACATACAAATCCTATTCCCAACCCACCGGAAATCCCATGCCTTGGTAAGAGTGTGAACTCACCTCGGTTTGCTGGGTATGCTTAATTACTTGTGCACACAAGAATTCAGTCAAGTCCTATAGTGTGCACGTATACTCAATCAGTTCAAGTTCGTAATGTTTCGCATGCAATCATTATCACAGAGCATGTTTTTTTTTTGGGTAAAGGGTTACCCCGGTGATTCTATTAAAATGCAACCACAAATAAGTACAAGTAGTGAGGATGTGTTCCACACTAGTTCATATATAGGACATGCCCCATATATGTATGACCCAGCAAAAACAAAACAACTATGACACCCCGTAACCTAGCCTACTATACATCATGATCTCGTAGACAAAACAATGGAAAAAACAAAAACAAAATCCTCAACCGCCATCATCAAAAATAAAGTTGCCACAAACCGGCAACCCCTTCAAACGAACCAAAAGTAGCCTATCCATTTGAGAATTTTGTGGAAGAGGTGCTTGCCCCTGCTTTCGAAGAGAACGGATGAGTACCCGATGTCATAAATGCACTAGTTTCATTGTAGACTTCTTCGACCTCCTCTTCATCTGAATCCTGCCTGTCACTCGACTTTTTCTCCTTCTTCTCTATACGACCCATAGTACTACCTCCCTGTCCACCATCATCATCCTTAAGTGCATCAAAGGGGTTTGACGTTGATACCTGATTGTTCACCGGCTTCTTCAAGGACGAGATTGGTTTAGGGTTTACAACTGGTCTGTACACTACCTTAGGCTTCTGATTTTTCATGTGAAGCCCTTGGTTAGTAGATTTCTTCTTCTTTGCACCCACAACCTGAAAGTCATCAATTTTCTTTCCAGAATCCCCACTTGAAACGACCTGAGGGCTCTTTGGACACGAGTTATCCTCATGACCAAACACACAACAAGATGAGCACCTTAAAGGCTCCCAATCATATTCGATTTTAACCTCCACCATTGAGTGACCATTACCCTCTAAATCTGGGATTGCAACTGTAACACTCCTCTTTAACTCAGCCCCAGCTTGAATTTTAATGAGAGCTCTAGCATAACTGCTTCTTCCCCATGACTCAGCACAGATTGTATCAGTGTACGAATCTAGCATCTTAGGCACCCCTATCTTAGAAGCGAGCAGGCTAAGACCATCCTCAGTATATGCTGCTAACGGCACTTCATGCATCTTAACCCAAACTGGGATAGCCTTTATATCTTCCTTTTCCAACTTGACAGAGGCCGACCACTCCTTCAAAATTATCGGAACATTTCTAATCATCCAAGGTCCATCCTCCACCAATTTATCCATCCCTTCCTTTGTTTTGAATTTAAAGAAAAAGAACCCGTTTGCATTCATCATTAGTCTCGAGAGACCATATTTCACCCAGTTGTTCTTAGCAAAATAATCCACCACCGGAAAAGCCAGCCTTTTGCCCAGAAAATATCCATACAACGTGTTAGCATACCTGTCAGAGACCTGCTTGACCGAAGACAACGGAATGACAACATCAGCACCATCGACCGACTCGCTAGCTTCCATCATCCGAAAATTAACCTTTACCTTCTCCTTTGCGGTATTCACAACACTAGCAAAAGATAAATGTTCCGCAACCCCAGATGATCTTGAGTTCGAGTTACCAGCCAATGGAGTCACCAAATTCACTCCACGAACATCCATTATTGGCGAGAATGTTTTATCCAACTGAATCGGAGTAGTAACCTTAGTGAGTTCATCAATGATATTGATGCCACGTTTTGGCTGAATAGTGTTCCCATCAACATCAAGAATTCGATCCGCAATTTCCTTAAAAGATAGTGGTGGCCTTCCACCAGGTTTCATGCGTTCATCCATTTAACTGAAACCAAGCAGCCAGAATTCCGATCAAAAAAGAAGCCACCTGAATAACCCTAGTAGCCGCAACCACCAAAAGAATTCGACAACAATCAGAATAAATGAAATCAGCCGCAAATCCTTAATCAGCCACCAAACCCTAGTTCACAAACCAGAAAATAGTGCCGACAACAAACCCTAATCCGGCCAACACTCAGAATAATCAGCCGACAATTCGTAATCAGCCGCCAAATCCTAATTCGCAAACCAGAAACTAGCGCCGACCATAAACCCTAATCCTAACACACTTTGGAATAGACGGCCACAACCAAAACAAACTCGAATCTGATCAAAAGAAAAGATAATTGGCACCGTAACCCTAATCCGCCGCACCTCCACAATCAGAAAGCAAGTAAAAAACGGAACCCTAAAGTAAATCTCGAATCTGATTTCAATTGATAATCTTCTAAGGGTCGATTAGAGAACCCTAAGATGGTTACCAAGATCGATCAAACCAGTAGAATCAATAGACTGTTAGGGTTTCACGAGCACATGGCAAATCGCCAAGATCGCCACTCCTAGAGAGAGTTTTCACACGTTAACTAAACATGTTTTAACAGTCTAGTTTCTTGGTTCACATCACGGAGCATGTTTGGCAGTTAACATCATGCATCACACGACAATTAATCACATTCATACAATTCATGTTTCACATAATGTCTGTTGCAGTTTGATCTATCATAATTATTCAATAATACACTTAACAGAGTTGGCAAGCTTAACTGTATTAACATATAAAACGGAGTTACATATTTATCAGAGTTAACATCTAACAGAATTAATAAACTAATTGAGTTTACTAAGTTAACAGAGTTAATACTGAACAGGTTTAACAAACTAACAGTGTTTCATGCTTAACAGCGTTACATACATAACTTAGCAGGGTTGATAAGTTTAACAGAGTTAATAGAGTTAACATGTTTAACTGAATTGACAACTAACGGAGTTAATAACTAACAGAGTTACATACTAACCAAGTTATCATGCTAATAGATTTATCATATTAGTAGAGTAACAAGCATAACAAAGATTTTTTTTTTTGGGTAAAGGGTTACCCTGGTGATTTTATATATTCACAACCAAACAAAACAAGTAGTAAGGTAACATCCTTACTAGTTCAGACATGAGACATACCCTCATGAAAGTAAACAAAAAGCAAACAACCAACAACGAAACCGAAACAAAACGACCACTAGACAACTATCTAGACCATCACGACACTAGACCACATGAATCAACCATTCTCCATAATTAAATCAGCATCGTGAATCTCCCATTTCTCCAACAACTCCCGAACTCTGATTGTATTCTTGAATCTGAGCCCCATCAACTTGTATCTCACACTTTCTAAAACAGCTTTAGAGATGGTGTCCGGAGGCCTCGCATGGTTTCTGAACAAGCGATTGTTCCTCTCCTGCCAAATAACGTACGCTGAAGCTGCAACTAACAATCTGCAAACCAGGTTTTTCGCCGATTTAGATCTAGACCGATGGTTTAACCACTCCACAATCTCGGTCCATCTTGATTCAACTCTATCCATACCAACTTTAGATCGGACTATGCACCAAATTTCCGAGGACAACTTGCATTCGAAAAACAAGTGATCGTGCGAATCCACATTTTCATAACACAAGAGGCAGCACATCATGTTCATATTGTTTCTCCGGGAATAGCTCCATTGCAAGATTTTGTCTTGCGTTAAAAGCTTGCGTCGAATAATGAGCCACATCAAAAAGGCGTGCCGAGGGATACATTGAGAGAACCAAACAATACTTGCCCAATTCACCTCCTGCGCCCTAGCCCGAACCGAATTCCAAACCCCTGAAGAGGAGTACTCGTTAAGCTTATCACCATCCATCCACAAAAGCCGATCCTGATTATTCAAGTTTCGTTGCATAAGGTCTAATTGTATAAGCACGGGATAAGTATCTCTCCAAGCATCCGGCCATAACCAAGAGCCATCCATATAAACATCCGCCACTTTAGCATTCAAAGAGAAACCTTCTCTGGTTATAACTCTAGGAGATAGAAAGGTGCATAACGGACCAATACTACTCCACAAGTCAAACCAAGCATACGTATTATTACCGTTCCCAATCTGAGACCAAACATGCTGACGGATTAAAGGCCTAAGTTGAGTCATCTTCCTCCAACTCCAACAACAAGAAGCCGGAACCCTGTGATCCCAAAAACTCCGACCCCTTAAACGATAAGAATGAATCCAAGCCAGCCAAAGCGATTTACGGTTACTTAGAATACTCCAAATATGCGACACCATGAGAGCTTTATTGACATCCCCGATCCGACGAATACCCAAACCTCCCTCATGCTTAGGCACACACACCGAATTCCAAGACACTTTCGCCCTACCCCGCTGAGAAGGAGATTGAGCCCAAAGAAAATTACGCATTTTAGATTCCAGCTCCTTAATGACCCTAGCTGGTAAAATAAAAACCGAAGACCAGTACACATGAAGAGCTGAAAGGACCGAGATGATTAATTGAAACCTGCCTGCAAAAGATAACATTCTGTTCTTCCAATTATCTATCCGATTTTCAAGACGCTCCACAAGAACACTACAATCCTTGTACAACAGTCTAGACGAAATACGTTTGGAAAGATGTTGATGGAAAACCTGGTGACTTTAAATCGGCTCAGGTTTGGAACACCATTCGAAGTCGAGAGCATCATGCCCCTTGGGCAAACATGGTTTGGTTTTCTCAATGTATTCCGCGGCACGCGTTTCATATGTGGCTAGCGTTCAGAAATAAGTTAAAGACACAGGATAGGATGGCAGTTTGGGAAGCAGGTAGTCAAACAAATCTAAATCTTATGTGCTGTCCGCTATGTAACTATGACCGGGATAGTCGTGATCACTTATTTTTTCAATGTAACTTCTCGGCGCAAGTGTGGAATAAAGTGAAGGCGATGGTAAACCTGACGAATGTGGACACTACTTGGTCATCAATTCTAAATTGGGTGGAGCAACACTCAAGATCAAAGAGTGTTGATCACATTGTGAGTAAGTTGGTTATAGCAGCTGCTTCGTACTACATTTGGCAAGAAAGGAACAACAGGTTGTTCACTAATAGCAAGAGGACGGTAGATCAAGTTGCTGAGATGGTTAAAGGCTCGGTTCGTTTGTGTTTGATGGGTTTCAGATTCCGCGTGAGCTCGGCAAAGGAAAGGATTTTCAAGGCTTGGCAGATTTGCAACGATGATGTAGTGGATCCGGGCTAGTAGTTTTTCGGGTCTTGTTTTCAGTTTGTTTTTTGGCTGTCTTTGTTGGGTGCTTTTGTTTTGGTTGTTTTTGTATTGGTTGGATTGTGTTGTGTGGTGTCCTAGGCTTGGCATGTCAAGTCTAGTTGGTGTGTCGCTTTGACACACCCTTGTTCTTATTTGTTTCATATATAAAATTCATCGGGGTAACCCTTTACCCAAAAAAAACAGTCTAGACGAAATAAGCGGAACCCCCAAATATTTCACCAGGAGCGTACCCTCCACGAACGGCATGATAGACAAGATTTCCCTTTTAACATTATTCGGGACATTACAAAAAAATCCTGTACTTTTCTGCGCACTCGGAATCAGCCCCGACATTCGAGTGAATTTCGTGATAGAAGACATAATACATCGAGCCGAACCCACATCACCTCTAGCAAAGAGGAATAAATCGTCCGCAAAGCAAAGATTAACAATTCGCTGCTTTTCACATTTATTATGAAACCTGAAAGACGAATCAATCCTTGTGGCATGGTTGAGAATACACGTCAAAACTTCCATCACGAGAGTGAAAAGATAAGGGGATAATGGATCACCTTTCCTTAACCCTCTTTTCCCCTTAAAGTACCCATGAATATTCCCGTTGACACATATCGAATAGGAGGCCGTAGACACACATAACATGATCCAATCGACCATAATGCCATTAAAACCGAAGCCAACTAACACATTCTTAAGAAAACCCCAATCTACCGTATCATATGCCTTCTGGATGTCTACATACTTAACTAGATGAGACTTCATGTCTTTGTCATCCAGTTATCAATTTTCTTCTCCATTCGATCCACCAGTAACTTACAATCCTTGGCCGTTAACCTCGTGGTAATCAGCGGCACACCAAGATACCGAACAGGCAAGATGCCTTCCTGAAACGACATAATGTTGAGAATGTGCTGCTTTACCTGCTGACTAACATTACAGAAAAAAACCGTACTCTTTGCAGGGCTCGGAACCAGTCCTGAAATATTAGTGAACAACTCTAACGCCTCCTTTATTTTGTTTACTGAAGAGACACTCTCATGAACAAAAATAAACAAATCATCAGCGAAAGAGACGTTAATAATTTTCTGCTTCACACAATTTGCATGATACTTGAAAGATGTGCTTGAGCGAGCATTATGTTGAAGTAGTAAGGTGAGCACCTCCATGACAAGAGTGAACAAATAAGGAGACATCGGATCTCCTTGACGAAGCCCCCTTCTCCCCTTAAAGAAACCATGAAGATTACCGTTTATACTCAACGAATAGGTAGCCGTGGTAACACACGCCATAATCCAGTTCACCATCTTTCTATGCAATCCAAACTGACAAAGAATCTTTTCCAGAAACGACCAACTAACAGTGTCATACGCCTTTTGAATGTCAATTTTGAAAGCACACCTTGGCGGGCCTTTATTCAAATGATAATTATGCATCAGTTCTTGCGTTAAGAGGATATTATCCGAAATCCTCCTACCAGGCACAAACGCAGATTGATTAATGCTAACCAGAGTCTCCAAACACCCCTTTAATCTCTCCGTTATAATTTTACTTATACACTTGTAGAGAACATTGCAACAAGAGATTGGACGGTAGTCCAAGACCGAATCCGGGGTCTCAACTTTGGGAATCAGAGCCAAAATTGTATGATTTAACTGTTTCAGAATTTTACCGTTATCAAAAAAATCCAGAATCGCTTTTGTAACCTCGGTCCCCACAATATCCCATGCATGCTTGAAAAAGGCAGACGTGTATCCATCCGGACCAGGAGCTTTGTTCTCACCAATGCTGAACATAGCATTTTTAATTTCTTCAGGAGTAACTTGTCTGACCATATTACTCGCCACTTCCGGACTAAGCGTATTAATACATATATCCGTCAAGTCCATGCTTGTCACACCCCCAAAATCCACCTGCGGATAACACCCGCTTCGAGGGCGTGACTGACCAGGATCCAGCCACCAATTATACTGAATAATTAAATTGTTAACAAAAAGTAATACTTACTAACCATAAGATTAGTAAATATCAAGTTCAGAGTTTAAGGTTTCAAGTTCAAACAGTAATAAGTAGCGGAAGCATAAGTAAGGCAGTTTAAACAAAGTTCATAGTTCAAAATAAGGTAACACCCAACACCAGGGTGGACAGACACTACTCGTTCCCAAGCAGCAAGCTCCTTCGTCACTGGTTACCTGCAAAGCATGCAGTAAGGGGTCAACAATAATGCTGAGTGAGTTCACTAGTTGTCCAGTTTTAATTACCAAAAACTTGTTTCACCAGTTAATTTATCCGTTTATACATGCCATGGGGAGCTACCCCAAAAGTTAGCGACTAAACTGTTTTTCCAATACCGAACACTAGGTAACCGTTGCGTTTCCGCAGGATGCCCCGATGTCAATGTTCTATCATCATTGACGGATGCCTGAGTACATTAGTTCACGACCGATCCCAAACCAGGGCACGGTGTGAGGCTGGTAAAACCTAAATAGCGCTATCAACTAATAACCCGTTCGCCTGGCCCCGGCGACTAATCGGTATTATGTAGTAGGGACTTGAGTGATAGAGTTTCGTTTAGTGCCGTTTGGTTGCATTCCGTATAAACAGTAATTAACTAAAAGGTTTCCCAATACAAGGGAAGGAAAAGTAAGTTTGTTCCCAGTAACTAGGGAAGGAATGTAAATGGTATCCCCTTTACAAGGGGATAGGGTTGTTTTAGTCTCGTGTCCCAAACCACCGGGACGCATGCTTTTAAGTTGTGAACTCACCTTGGGTTGCTCGGTAGATTTATGTTACTTGTCAAACACGTTGGTCACCACGTCCTAACATGGTTACCGGTATAGGTCAGGTTCGGTGTACAAGTAATCACGTAAAAACTTACACATAACTAACACGTATAATGCATATAATTAGACGGTGGGTTATTGGGCCGGCCCTAACAGTAACACAGTCAAACAGCATCACATAGTCCAGTTAACAGGTAGCCCATAATACACATAATGGCCCAATAACCAAAGTGGACAGCCCAGTCGCAACCAGGAGGTCTCGAGTCGCAACCAGGAGGTCTCGGCTTGTCACGTTATGGTTGCGAGTCGCAACCGTGTGGTCTCGAGTCATCATGCTGTGGTTGCGAGTCGCAACCGTCGTAGTCTCGAGTCGCAATCGTGTGGTTTCGAGTTGTCCTGCTATGGTTGCGAGTCGCAACGGCGTGGTCTCGAGTTGTCATGCCATGGTTGCGAGTCGCAACGGCGCGGTTGCGAGTCGGAATGCTGTCCCTTTCATGTACACGTGATGATGCAGATACATCAGTCCCATTAGTACAATGTAATCAGGCCCAAATCAGGAAACAACCAATAAGGTTTCTACTAACACTTTGCCTAATCTGACTATTAAACCAAATAGATCAAACTTTGCCATTTTTGAATCTTCAAACCACATTCAACAAGTTCATCCTATATTCATAGTTTTCTAGGGTTTTCACTTTAACAAAATCATACATTTTGGCCGAAAATCACATATTTCTAACAAGATCATGATGCAAAAACAAGAAAACATACACTTTGTGACATTAAACATAACTCGGTTGGCCCTAATCATTCATAAACCATTATTCTTTAGCCATTATAAACATGTTATCAAGCTTCATACATAAGGGTTGTACACATAATGCCAAACTTCACAAATCATCCTAAAAGTCATGCATAACAATTATAACTAACCATTTTCTAGTTTATAAACATTTTATTCATCAAGCATTCAAGGCAACCATTACACATAAGTAACACTAACCGGTTGAGAAGAAGGAGAATGAGCCGAAACAAAGGAAGAAATGAGAGAAGATGAAGTGTCCGAGTGATGATCTTGTCCGAGATTCCTTGACCGAGATTCTTGTGAGATCCGAAAGTTGGAGGAAGAGAATGGGTTGTTGTTTTGGGGTTTTCTAGTTGGGAGAGAATGGAAGTGTTGGTGTGTGTAAAATGAAGGAAGTGGGGGAAAGGTGGGATTATATACAAGGTTCCAAAATAAGCTTGGGGGGGGGGGTTTCGGCCCAAACCGGTTACGGCCCAAAGGCCCACTCGAGACCGAGTGGCCCACTCGCAACCGGGTGGTTGCGAGTCATGGTCTCGAGTCGTGGTCTCGACTCTCATACATATATATATATATATATATATATATATATATATATATATATATATATATATATATATATATTACATACATATCACACATATCATGTAAAAGTCACGTTTCCATTTAATAATATTTATATATACACAAAATATTACAAGGTGTTCGTTCGGAAAAACCTAGAGTGTCACATTATCCCCAAGTTTTAAGAACTTTCGTCCCGAAAGTTAAGGCAGCCACTGCCAAGCTAGCGTGTTCCAACGGGGTGTCACATCATCCCCCCGTTAGTTTGGAATTTCGTCCCGAAATTCAGTTGTAGCTTCAGTGCTGGGGGTTTCGTTTGGGAACAACTGGGGATACTTGGACTTCATCTGGTCTTCCCGCTCCCAGGTAAACTCTGGGCCACGTCGTGAGTTCCAACGAACTCGCACGAGAGGTATCTGGCTACGTTTGAGGGTTTTGATCTCTCGATCCGTAATCTCAATCGGTTCCTCAGTAAAGTGTAGCTGTTCATCAATAGTGAGTTCCTTGAAAGGAATTATGAGTGTTTCATCTGACAGACACTTCTTCAGATTGGACACGTGAAAGACATTGTGCACTGCACTCAGCTCTGCAGGCAGGTTCAATCTATAAGCAACCTTACCGATTTTCTCGGTAATTTCGAATGGTCCAACATATCGTGGATTCAGCTTGCCTCGTTTACCAAAACGAACCACACCCTTCCAGGGTGAGACTTTAAGTAGAACCCGGTCCCCGACCTGGAATTCTAGCGGTTTCCTACGCTTGTCAGCGTAGCTTTTCTGACGGTCACGAGCTGCCGCCATGCGTTGCCTTATCTGTGAAATCTTTTCCGTTGTATCTACCACTAGTACTGGGCCTGTGAGCTGACTATCACCGACTTCCGCCCAGCAAAGAGGTGATCGGCATTTACGACCGTATAATGCCTCAAAAGGTGCCGCCTGAATACTAGTGTGGTAGCTGTTGTTGTAGGAGAATTCCACCAGCGGTAGATGCTTCTCCCAGTTCTTGCCAAAATCGATCACACATGCCCTAAGCATGTCTTCCAGGGTTTGGATGGTGCGTTCAGACTGCCCATCCGTTTGTGGGTGGTAAGCGGTGCTCATGTCCAAACGTGAGCCAAAGGATTTGTGCATAGCTTGCCACAACTCGGAAGTAAAACGAGCGTCTCGGTCGGAAATAATAGAAGTTGGCACCCCGTGCCTGGAGACTACTTCCTTTAAATAGATCTCTGCCAAGGTAGAAAACTTGTCTGTTTCCTTAATGGCCAGAAAGTGTGCAGACTTAGTCAGTCGATCTACTATCACCCAAATAGTGTCATTCCCGCGTTGAGATCTAGGTAGCCCCATAACAAAATCCATGGAAATTTGCTCCCATTTCCACTTCGGGATTTCGGGTTGCTGGAGTAGGCCTGCCGGTTTCTGATACTCAGTCTTGACTCTTGCGCAGGTCAAACATTTGCTAACGTATGCTGCTATGTGGGCTTTCATGCCAGGCCACCAGTAAGTGGTCCTTAAGTCGTGGTACATCTTATCTGAACCAGGATGTACTGAATAACGGGACTTATGGGCTTCGTCCATCACAAGCTCTCGTAGATCTCCGTAAAGTGGGACCCAAATGCGCCCTGCCACATAGTAGGCGCCGTCTTCTTTTTGCTCTAATCGTTGTCTCGATCCTCGCAGGGACTCAGCCCTGACGTTTTCCGGTTTCAGAGCTTCAGTCTGGGCATTTCGAATCTGAGTAGGGAGACTAGACTGGATGGTAAGTTGTAACGCTCGCACGCGCTTTGGTATGGTGTCCTTTCGGCTGAGGGCGTCTGCCACGACATTGGCCTTGCCCGGATGATACTTTATGGCGCATTCGTAGTCATTCAAGAGTTCGACCCATCTACGTTGTCGCATGTTTAATTCCTTTTGCCTAAAAATATGCTCGAGACTCCTGTGATCAGTGTAGATAGTGCACTTGGTACCGTACAGGTAATGTCTCCATATCTTAAGAGCAAAAACCACGGCTCCCAGTTCCAAGTCATGCGTTGTGTAGTTCCTTTCGTGTGTCTTGAGTTGTCGAGAGGCGTAGGCAATAACTTTCTCGCGTTGCATCAACACGCAACCGAGCCCATGAATAGACGCATCGCAGTAAACCACAAAGTCGTCCGTTCCTTCAGGTAACGAGAGAATAGGAGCACTACAGAGGTTATCCTTAAGCCTCTGAAAAGCAGATTCCTGTGCTTCATTCCACCTGTAGGTGACGCCTTTCTGAGTGAGCGTAGTGAGGGGTTGTGCAATCTTTGAGAATCCCTGAATGAATCTGCGGTAGTAACCTGCCAATCCCAAGAATTGGCGAACTTCAGTGGGAGTCTTAGGTGTAGGCCAGTTCTTTATAGAGTCGATCTTTGCAGGGTCGACGTGGATTCCATCCTTGTTAACCACGTGCCCAAGGAAATGGACTTCTCGAAGCCAGAAGTCGCATTTCGAGAACTTGGCATACAGTTGTTCATTGCGAAGGAGTTCGAGGATAAGGCGTAGGTGCTGTTCATGCTCTTCTTGACCTTTCGAGTAGATCAGGATGTCGTCTATAAACACGATCACAAATTTGTCGAGGTAAGGTTTGCACACTCGGTTCATGAGATCCATGAATACCGCAGGCGCGTTGGTCATTCCAAAGGGCATAACGAGGAATTCATAATGACCATAACGAGTTCTGAATGCAGTTTTGGAGATGTCTTCATTACGGACCCTTAACTGATGGTAGCCTGATCGCAGGTCAATCTTAGAATAGTAGCTCGATCCTTGCAACTGATCGAATAGGTCGTCGATTCGTGGGAGAGGGTAACGATTCTTGATGGTAACCTTGTTCAGCTCACGAGAGTCGATGCACATTCGGAACGTGCCATCCTTCTTCTTAACAAAGAGTACCGGTGCTCCCCAGGGTGATGAACTAGGGCGAATAAACCCTTTATCCAAAAGTTCCTGTAGTTGAGTAGAGAGTTCCTTCAATTCTGCGGGGGCTAGTCGATAAGGCGCACGAGCTATGGGCGCTGCTCCGGGAGCTAGCTCGATTTGGAATTCGACCTGACGGTGGGGAGGGAGTCCAGGTAGTTCCTCAGGAAATACCTCGGGATAGTCACGCACTACCGGAAAATCTTCAACCCTCTTTTCCTTTTCCTGTGTGTTGGTGACAAGTGCTAAGATAGCGGTGTGCCCTTTTCGTAAACACTTCTGGGCCTTCAAGAAAGAGATAACGCCGGAGATTTCTCCGCCTTTGCCACCTTGTACAATGAGGGGTTTGCCAGAACGACGGAGAATACGAACTGCTTTCTCTTGACAGAGGATCTCAGCGCGATGCTTGGATAACCAATCCATACCAATAACGACGTCGAAGCTTCCAAGAGTAACAGGGAAAAGATCGATACTAAATGTCTGGCCAGACAACTCTAGTTTGCAGCCTTTGATAACGTGTGAGGCCTCGATGTTTCTACCATTAGCTAACTCGACGATATGAGGAGAACTTAGTAATGAAAGCGGACGCTTAAGCTTCTTACTAATACGTAGGGATACATAACTAGCATCGGCACCGGAATCAAATAACACAGAAACATAACGATCATCGAGTAGGAACTTACCCGCCACGACATTGGGGTCATTCCTTGCTTCTCCAGCTCCAATCACAAAAGCCCTTCCTCTAGCACCATTCCCCGCATTGTTGTTCTGATTGTTGTTTCCAGCTCCCTGATTGTTGTTGCGATTCTGATTCAGTTCAGGGCAATCCTTCTTAAAGTGCCCCTCAGCTCCACACTTAAAACATGCTCGGTCGTTTCCCTGCTGCTGTTGCTGTTGGGGTTGTTGCTGATTCTGTCTTGCTGGGAACTGACTTCTACAATCCTTGGCTTCGTGCCCCATCTTGTGGCATCGCTGACACTGGCCCTTGTTACATGCCCCATTATGGTGTCTGTTACACTTGTTGCACTTAGGGTAGCTTCCCCGGTAGCCACCCTGTTGCTGAGTGCCTTTGTTGTTTTCAGTTCTCCTTTGCTGTGCTGGGGCCTGAGTGGGGTTAGCATCCTTGCTTTGATTTCCTTCCCACTTACGCTTGTTGTCACTAGAAGTTCCGACAGTAGCACTGATCCTTTTGGGCAACCTGCCCTCTTCTACGGCCTGATCAGTAAGTTTGTGAGCAAGTCGAACGATCGGCTGAATGGTAGTGTGGTTGGCTGAAGTTACATGGCTTTGAATTTCTGGAGCCAAACCCTTGATGTACAGTTCGATTCTTCGATACATGGGTCGAGACATGTTTGGGCAAAGAGCAGCATAGTCATTGGACAGCTTGGTGTAGGTTTCAATCTCTGACCCAACCATCTTAAGCGCATAGTACTCATTCTCAAGCTTATGGATGTCATCCCGGTGACAGTATTCCTCCTTAATCATGTCCTTGAAATCCTCCCACGCAGTAGCATTAGCAGTTTCCAAACCAAACATCTGAATTTGCGCCTTCCACCAAGAAAGCGCGTTTCCTTCAAGCGTAGCAGTAGCAAACTTCACCCAGTTCGCAGGGGGACACTCACAGACAGCAAAGACAGCTTCAACTTTCTCAATCCAATGTAGAAGACCTATGGCACCCTCAGTGCCGTTGAAAGGGAGAGGCTTGCAATCCATGAAGGTTTTGAAAGTACACACGGGTGGTTGCGCAGGTGCATGCTGACCTGTTCGTGAGAAGCGGAGCGTATAGGTTTAGAGGCGAAAGACAATGTGGCGGTAGGATCTAAACATCCTAAAACAACGAGCTTACCTATAGGGTGAGCTGCGAAAGCTGCAGCCACTGTGTTGAGCAGGTTAGTGAACTGAGCCTGAGTCATGTTGATGTTTCCTCTTCCACGTCCACTCATTGTCTTCATAACCAGAAAACACAGTATGAGTGTGATGCCGTAGTGTAGCGAGAATGAGATAGAAGAGAGAGGTGTATCTATCTAATTAGGCATACTAGTACATATAGCAAAACAGGAAACATAAAGTAAGCAAACAAGTAAACACTGGTCCGAGCTATGAGGTCAAAAGTGTTGAGCCTTGTACTTGGAGTGTAGTGTCGTCGCGAGTCACGGGTTATAGTCTGGTTTTTCTCAAAAAGATTTTCCCCTTTTTAAAACCAAGTTCACTATAACCAATGGCTCTGATACCAATCTGTCACACCCCCAAAATCCACCTGCGGATAACACCCGCTTCGAGGGCGTGACTGACCAGGATCCAGCCACCAATTATACTGAATAATTAAATTGTTAACAAAAAGTAATACTTACTAACCATAAGATTAGTAAATATCAAGTTCAGAGTTTAAGGTTTCAAGTTCAAACAGTAATAAGTAGCGGAAGCATAAGTAAGGCAGTTTAAACAAAGTTCATAGTTCAAAATAAGGTAACACCCAACACCAGGGTGGACAGACACTACTCGTTCCCAAGCAGCAAGCTCCTTCGTCACTGGTTACCTGCAAAGCATGCAGTAAGGGGTCAACAATAATGCTGAGTGAGTTCACTAGTTGTCCAGTTTTAATTACCAAAAACTTGTTTCACCAGTTAATTTATCCGTTTATACATGCCATGGGGAGCTACCCCAAAAGTTAGCGACTAAACTGTTTTTCCAATACCGAACACTAGGTAACCGTTGCGTTTCCGCAGGATGCCCCGATGTCAATGTTCTATCATCATTGACGGATGCCTGAGTACATTAGTTCACGACCGATCCCAAACCAGGGCATGGTGTGAGGCTGGTAAAACCTAAATAGCGCTATCAACTAATAACCCGTTCGCCTGGCCCCGGCGACTAATCGGTATTATGTAGTAGGGACTTGAGTGATAGAGTTTCGTTTAGTGCCGTTTGGTTGCATTCCGTATAAACAGTAATTAACTAAAAGGTTTCCCAATACAAGGGAAGGAAAAGTAAGTTTGTTCCCAGTAACTAGGGAAGGAATGTAAATGGTATCCCCTTTACAAGGGGATAGGGTTGTTTTAGTCTCGTGTCCCAAACCACCGGGACGCATGCTTTTAAGTTGTGAACTCACCTTGGGTTGCTCAGTAGATTTATGTTACTTGTCAAACACGTTGGTCACCACGTCCTAACATGGTTACCGGTATAGGTCAGGTTCGGTGTACAAGTAATCACGTAAAAACTTACACATAACTAACACGTATAATGCATATAATTAGACGGTGGGTTATTGGGCCGGCCCTAACAGTAACACAGTCAAAAAGCATCACATAGTCCAGTTAACAGGTAGCCCATAATACACATAATGGCCCAATAACCAAAGTGGACAGCCCAGTCGCAACCAGGAGGTCTCGAGTCGCAACCAGGAGGTCTCGGCTTGTCACGTTATGGTTGCGAGTCGCAACCGTGTGGTCTCGAGTCATCATGCTGTGGTTGCGAGTCGCAACCGTCGTAGTCTCGAGTCGCAATCGTGTGGTTTCGAGTTGTCCTGCTATGGTTGCGAGTCGCAACGGCGTGGTCTCGAGTTGTCATGCCATGGTTGCGAGTCGCAACGGCGCGGTTGCGAGTCGGAATGCTGTCCCTTTCATGTACACGTGATGATGCAGATACATCAGTCCCATTAGTACAATGTAATCAGGCCCAAATCAGGAAACAACCAATAAGGTTTCTACTAACACTTTGCCTAATCTGACTATTAAACCAAATAGATCAAACTTTGCCATTTTTGAATCTTCAAACCACATTCAACAAGTTCACCCTATATTCATAGTTTTCTAGGGTTTTCACTTTAACAAAATCATACATTTTGGACCGAAAATCACATATTTCTAACAAGATCATGATGCAAAAACAAGAAAACATACACTTTGTGACATTAAACATAACTCGGTTGGCCCTAATCATTCATAAACCATTATTCTTTAGCCATTATAAACATGTTATCAAGCTTCATACATAAGGGTTGTACACATAATGCCAAACTTCACAAATCATCCTAAAAGTCATGCATAACAATTGTAACTAACCATTTTCTA
The DNA here is from genome assembly GCF_002127325.2 of Helianthus annuus. Taxonomy (NCBI): domain Eukaryota; kingdom Viridiplantae; phylum Streptophyta; class Magnoliopsida; order Asterales; family Asteraceae; genus Helianthus; species Helianthus annuus. Next base: position 76,816,177 of record NC_035441.2, read on the forward strand.
GTTTATAAACATTTTATTCATCAAGCATTCAAGGCAACCATTACACATAAGTAACACTAACCGGTTGAGAAGAAGGAGAATGAGCCGAAACAAAGGAAGAAATGAGAGAAGATGAAGTGTCCGAGTGATGATCTTGTCCGAGATTCCTTGACCGAGATTCTTGTGAGATCTGAAAGTTGGAGGAAGAGAATGGGTTGTTGTTTTGGGGTTTTCTAGTTGGGAGAGAATGGAAGTGTTGGTGTGTGTAAAATGAAGGAAGTGGGGGAAAGGTGGAATTATATACAAGGTTCCAAAATAAGCTTAGGGGGGGGTTTCGGCCCAAACCGGTTACGGCCCAAAGGCCCACTCGAGACCGAGTGGCCCACTCGCAACCGGGTGGTTGTGAGTCATGGTCTCGAGTCGTGGTCTCGACTCTCATACATATATATATATATTACATACATATCACACATATCATGTAAAAGTCACGTTTCCATTTAATAATATTTATATATACACAAAATATTACAAGGTGTTCGTTCGGAAAAACCTAGAGTGTCACAATGCTAGAGACTTGATCCTCCGTGCCTAAAAAACCCGCGTAGTGATTAACTAACGCGTCCGTAGCCTCATCCCCTTCATATCGGGTTCCAGCCAAATCCCGAATACAATGAATTTTGTTTCTAGCGTTTCTGCATTTCAGGCTATTATGAAAAAATGTCGTATTCGAATCCCCAGCACAAAGCCACTCAACCTTTGATTTTTGTTTCAAGAAACACTCCTCATCATACGCCGCAATCTGGAACTCCTTTAGGCAAACAGACTCGTTATTACGAAGCTCCACATCAAGAGGGTTCTTGTCTAGCAATCTTTGGATCTCATCAAGCTTTTTACGCAGCTCACTCACCTTTAAATGCAAATTCCCTTGCTGGTTCAGGATTTTCCTAAGACCTGGCTTCAAGTTTTTTAGCTTAGTGATAACCGAGAACATAGAAATCCCATCAACCGTCTTCACCCACTCTCGCTCAACACATATTCTGAAATCCGGTTTAGAAGTAAGGAAATTCGCGAATTTGAACGGCTTCGGCTTAGACACTTTAGGCTCCTTGGTTAGCTTTAAAATACACGGGGTGTGGTCAGAGACACGATACACGTGATACATAACATAAGCTTCTGGAAACATATCAAGACCCTTAACGTTACACATAACCCTATCAATCTTACGAAGTAAGCCAATCCCCTCCTTCGGCTTCTGGTTCCAAGTGTATTGCATACCATGACCCTTAACATCAAGCAGGTCCGAATTTTTGACACAATCATAAAACTCTCGCATACCTATAGTTTGAATTGACGTACCAAACAGCGAATCCTCCATATGAAGAGCCGAGTTAAAATCGCCCATGACAAACCAAGGCTTATCCCTACACAAAATCGCATGCCCACATAAGTTCTCCCAAAGAGCCCTTCGGTCTTGATATTTATTCTTTGCATAAACAAAAGAACCGAAAACACTAGTGTTACCAGTTTTTGACCATAATTGAGCATGAATGACTTGATCAGACTGTGACAGAATCATGACATCCACAATATCACTATTCCACCCTAGGATAACTCTAGCACCCCGATCACAAAGGCCCCCATTAGACGTCCAACTCCAATTTCTGAACACCTTCTTACAAACCCTCTCCAGATTAGCAACCTCCACATGCGATTCTAAAATAGCACAAACAGACACCTTATTTTCCGACAGCATAAGACGAACCTCATTTTGTTTCAGGGGTTGGTTCAAACCCCTTATGTTCCATGTAAGAATACTATCCATCAATACCACTCTGACCGGGAGTGCTTGCCCCCTCAGCAACCTTTTCATGTTTATTATTCCGCATAAATCTGGCTGTTTCAGTTGGTATAGAATCGACCACCTCCTCATTATCATTAGCGTGCTTCCCTGAGTTCTTTTCCACGTTTTCCTGTTATCCATCTCAGTATCCAATTCCTGCCCATCAAGTTTCGATAAAGAGTCATACGAGTTCCTCACTTGGACGTTATCCGATGTCTTCTTGATCCCGTGGCCATCTTTTGTTCCAGAAGTACTTGGGTCAGCCTTGCTAACCTTTGGCCTATACATAAACTTTTGTTTTTGCTTCATTGGTACCCCTCCCATACGAGCTGTCTTCCTCTTATCCATCCTGAAACCCACCTCATCAACGACCACATGCTTAGCTTTTTTATTTTCATTCTTCCCACACACTTGATCATTGTGTCCAAAGACACAACATAACGAACACCTTTGAGGCTTCCATTCATATTCCACATCTACTATTTCAGTAATGTATCCATCATCATCAAGCTTCGGAATGGCAACTACAATTTGATCTTTAAGCTCTTTATCCGCGGTTATTTCAATCAACGCCCGAGCAAAGCTGCTTCTCCCCCAGTTTTCCGTGCACATATCGGCTGTATAGCCATCCAGCCGTTTTGGCACACCTAACTTGGACGCTAATAAGCTAAGGCCATCATCGGTGTAAGTTGCAATAGGAACATTATGGAGTTTTACCCACACCGGGACTGACTTAATACCCTCTCTCTTTAAGCTAACTGATGGAGACCACACATTTAAGAACAAGGGCACTTTCCGGATCAGCCACGGTCCTCCTTCCAGAACTTTCGCCATACCCTCTTTAGAATCAAATTTAAAGAAAAAGAAGCCCTCTGAATTCATCATAAGTTTAGCAAACCCGTATTTTGCCCAGACATTCTTAGCATAATATTCCACAACAGGATAAGGAAGCCGATTACCCAGAAAATAACCATATAAAACGTTCTCAAACTTATCCTGAGCTTTACGAATTACCTCTCGAGGAATGACCACATTAGCATCCGGCTTGGTCTCAGTCGAATCCAAACTTCTAAAGTTAACTTCCCGTTTCTTTGAGGACGTGTTCTTGACCTTATCGGCATAAGACATCGTATTAGCACACTTCACATGTTCCTCCCCCCTTATGTGATCAGCCGTATTTATGTCCTCATGAACTGGAACAGTAACTTTTTCCAGTTCATCAATGATATTAATCATCTTAGGCTCCTGTTGAATAACCCCACGTCTTGGTAACAACGGATTGCCATCAATTTTTAGAGGCTTGGAGAACAAAGACGATTTGTCACGCATGTCCTGGACATTCGATAACCTAGGGCCCTTCGAACTGATAAAGATATCCCCATGCAGCCTTTCAGTAAACGATTGAAACCCTAAGTCCTCCAAACCCTGCTCGCTAATAGGATTTTGAGAACTACCCACAGTTCCAGACACGTTGAAAGAATTAGACGTCATAACAAAAACATGCAGCGTAACTGAACGATCGGAAAACCAACAGCCAAAGCAAAACGACTATGAACCCTAGACAGAAAAGAAACGAAAAACCCTAATCCGGACTTCAAAAGATTAGAAACCAGGGTAGAGTCAAGAAAACCTTACTCAGAAGGATCGACAAACCCCAATACCTAACCCAGATCGATCAAGATGAGGATTAGAAATCAAGAAATCTAGGGTTACTTCAGGATCGCCGAAATCGCCTAGGCAGCCAGAGAAAAGCCATTTCCATATTAAAACTATGCTTTGGATTATGAAAATTTTTGTTGATTTACTTGATGAGAATGGGCAATGGAAATGGCCCCAAGCATGGTATGATATTTACCCGGTTCTGATTGGGTTAACTGTTAATCAACAGAACTCCCAGTTAGCGGATCGAATGGTTTGGAAGGACTTGGATGGTCATGATCAGCACTTTAGCTCATTGGAAGTGTGGCACACCTTACGGACACGTGACATTCCAGTTAAGTGGGCTAGCATGATTTGGTTTAGTCAATGTATCCCGAGACACTCATTCCATCTTTGGTTGGTGAAAAAAAACAAGCTCAAGACACAAGATCGGTTGGCGGTTTGGGAAGCGGGCAGCGAAACAAACCGATGACTCATGTGTTGTCCCCTTTGTAAGCATGGTACGGATTCTAGAGATCACTTATTTTTCGTGTGTAGTTTTGCTTCACAAGTCTGGTCAAACATAAGGATGCTGGTAGATATGGATAACGTTAACGACTCGTGGACCTCTATTGCGGATTGGATGGAACACAACTCGGAATCCAAAAGTTTGAAGCACATCATGTGTAAGCTAGTGATAGCGGCGTCATCTTACTACATATGGCAAGAGCGGAATAATCGGCTTTTCACGTCTACGGAGTGTACGGCTAAACAGGTGACCGAGAAAATCAAAAACATTGCCCGGCTTCGGCTAATGGGCTTCGAATATAGGGGTGATGTGGATTATCGACGGACTCTTACAAAGTGGCAGATCCTATGTAGGGCATCGGATGAAGACCCAGGCTAAGGAAGATGCTTAGTGTTTATCGTTTGTAGTAATTGTTTGTTTTGGTAGTGTTTGGGCTTTGTGTCGTGTTTGGTTGAACGTCTGTTGCTGGTCTTGTTTTTCTTGCTGTCCTAGTCTTGGTATGCCAAGTCTAGTTGCGTGTGCTATGTCAGGCACATGATTTGTTCTTATTGGTTATTTATAAAATTTACCGGGGTAACCCTTTACCCAAAAAAAAGATGAGACTTCATGTCCGATTACCAGTACAGGGTTTATAAATCCTAATGCCTTCCATCAAAACCCAGGTGGCTAGAATGTCGAAACTGGTGTGCTTGCTCAACGCGAGTTTCCTTCAGTTGCCATGTAATGGGACCCACATTCGTTTCAGGAAGTAGCGTGTATCGTCTGGCTTGTCAAAGGTTGCTTCTCCATGCCCCGCATGGGTTCGACTTGAAGATTCCTCTTCCTTCTGTTCTCCAGTTCAACAGAGCGAGTCTGACACTGGTAAGCTAGAGTCGATAGCGAGCTGTAAAGCTCGTGCACGTTCAGGTATCATATTGTAATCATCCTAAAGTTCCCTCTAGCGATGCCATTAACTGATTTAGTTCTGTCGAAGTCAAGGTACACGGGAGGCCCTTGTGATCGGTCTAACTAACGCATCGGGCACCATCCAAGTGATGCCTCCATCTAAAATCCCAAAGACCGCTTCGTAAGCCATCGCCCTCTTGTGTTGCGTCGACGTATAGCTGGGACTCTGATTTGGACCATAAGGATAAAACACTGAATCACCCGCATCCCCGGATAAAATGATGCTCAGAGCATTGCAAAGTCGGGATTCGAAAGCTGAAATGACGTCCTCTTGTACTGTCTTTCACGAACACAGCACCCTGCTGTGCTAGAGAGATTTAAGCTGCGCGACCTTCACAAATCTTGTGATTTATCTACGATATCATCAAGTAGGACTAAGAAGTTGTATCCACGAAGGACTTTTTGGTGTCGATCAGTTCCAACCAAGACGGATCTAGCGAGATCCACGTGCATTTCCACTACGTTGATTATATATCCAAGAGGTACCTCTCTAACCCAGAGATTACATTTAACAAGACCTTGAGCGGAGTGGCCCCTCCCTCAGGAGTTCTAAGATACAGATGCCACCCATGGCGTTCCATTCTCCTGGTCAGGATTCAGGATGTTGTCAACAAATGCGGTCGATTCATGTGATCCCCGAAGCTACTGGTGTGTTGGTCAACTTGATGATCCTGGTGCATAACGTTGAAGTGGCTGCATTATATTCGACATGCTGTTCTAAGAGCATTCTCCCCTTGGGCTACCATCTGACGTTAGTTCGTTCACTAGCCAATCCTCGAATGGAAGCTTGTTCCTCGCAACTGGTCGACGGATTTTCAATACGTGGTCAAGGCAAACTGTTCTTGACTGTCACCATGTTGAGTATAGTGAGGGCTCCTTAAAGCGAAAACTAGATCCGATGAAACTCAAGTTCAATAATTCCTGGAGTTGATTAGGCAGTTCCTGCGACCTTCCCGGTGTAAGATAATAAGGTATGCTAGTAACAAGGGTTACCTCCGACATGATACCGATCTGATGTTCCACCTGGCGACGTGAAGGTAAACCTGACAGTTCTTCTGGTAGTACTTAGGGAGAAATCACGAACAATTGGTGGATCCTCGCTCCTTCTTTCTTTAGCCTTGACATTAGTATCGAGTGCTATCATTGCGGGGTAATCCTTCCGTAGATGCTCCTAGCTTCCATTGCTGAAATGGCGCTAACCGTTGTGCCACTCTGGCGTGTTAGGTCAGATAACAATTCTCCACACAAAGTTTTCTCCTCACTGGGTGTATCTGCGCGATATCTGGATAACCAATCCATACGGACCACTGCATATCAAAACTAGCAAGAGTAGTAGAAGGATGGTCGACGTCGAATACTTGTCCCACAAGGTCGAGTTTGCAATCCAACAATCATATGAGGTTTCAGTGAGCTTGACACCTGCCGATTCCACAGCAGGTTCGGTTTCAAGAAGTATCAGGGTTGAGCAAAATAGTGACGAAGCGGTTTGTTACTAAGAATGTGTAAACCACCATGTTACAATCTTGGCGTCGCCCATGCCAACTCTAACTACCTTTCCAAGAGCATTACTTCTGGTGTTGCTGTTTTCATTACAAAAATTCCAAGTACTGTCGTTGTTCCCTTGATCGTTAACCTCTTAACTTAACTAGGGCCAACTCATGATGTAGGCTCCTTTATTTCCTTACTGAAAGCTAGAGTTACGAGCACCTTGTTGTCGTTGTGACTGCTGACTCCAATTTCGTTGCTCGAAAAACAAGCCCAACGATTCTTCACCATCATAGTCCATCTTTTCACGTCCTGAGCCGCGTCCTAAAGCGTTACTCACTGTGCTGGCTGTTACGCATACCACACTAAGGTCAATTATCACCACTTATGCCTCGATTGATTCGTAGGTGTTGACTCCCATGGGCCGCTAACAAGGGTTAAAGATTCGATTGAAGACAAATCGATGGTGCTAATTGCCGGTAATCAAGGTCGTCAATGTCACACCCCCAAAATCCACCCGCGGAGTACCACCGCTTGGAGGCGTGACATGACCAGGATCAAGCCACCAATCATATTGAACATAGCATATAATAATTAAAGTAGTTCATAGAAATCCAACTCAATACAATTGATGTTCAAACCAAACGTAGTTTAAGTAGTGGAAGCATAATATGAAAACCCAATGTATGTAATAAGTTCAAGTGTTATAAAGTTTAACATAGTATCCACGATCCATGCTCCACAATGACCTGCTCCTCCCTGTGCAAGCTCCATAGTACCTAAGGTCCTGCAAGGCATGCAGCAGAGAGTCAACAACTAGTTGAGCGAGTTCACAGTTAATAGTTCAGTAATTGTAATGGTAGAATAAGCTTTATGTTCGTTTGTTAACTCCTATATCGTATTAGTTTGCACCGCTGTCTCCAAGACATGTGTGCGAAGGTTAGGGAAAATTTTCCCAAGTATTCTAGACTAGGTATATTTGTATCGCAGCCACCCGGCATGTGTGCGAAGATTTAGTGTATGGTTCGCAGCCATCCCAGGCATGTGTGCGAAGATTAGTCATATTATCGCAGCCAACCTCGGCGTGTATGCGAAGATCAGTTCTATTAGTATCACTAGTCTAGTAGTATCTTATCAATAACCTTCCTCACCCGAGGACCGTATCATTAAATTCCATTAGCTAGGTAAGTACAAGTAAATCATCCAAACCCATTCCCACCCTGGGAACCCCATGCCTTGGCTGTGTGAACTCACCTTGGTTTGCTCGGTATGCTAAGTATGTGCTCACAGTTAATCAATCACGTCCTAAGGTACGCACGTACACATAATCAGTTCATGTTCATGTAGTTCACGTATAAGCACAATCAATGTTCACCAAGTAGTACACATCACTAAGCAACATCGTACAAGTCATGCATAGTATTTAACAGCAGTTAGTTAACTCAGTTAAGTTTAACAGAATAGTTAAGTTACTGTGCAGGTTATCCAGATCGGCAAAACACCCCTTTGTTTCGCCGTGAGCCCCTTTTGACGAAACACTTTGCTTTCGTCGTTCACATCCTTGGCGAAACACATCTTGTTTCGTCAATTACCCTTGGCGAAACACCCCTCCTGTTTCGCCGTAAATTCCGTTTCGTGTGGTATCAGTTACGTCAACATATCAGTTACACATTCATCACAATAACCCTAATCATGCTAACAGCCATCATCAATCGTCATCGATCATCACTATCATTAGATCATGGATATTCAATCAATCACCAATCTTAACAGTTTATTCATATAACGAGTATCATACGAGCACGATTCCACTCCATAAATCAAACTATAACATTAAATAGTACTCCGATCAAATTACCAAAAACCCTATGTGACAACAAGTTTAGACCTTTGTGCTTAAACTAACCGAACCGTGTTTACTCGTTTCGTTTCCGTTCATCACAATTCATATTAACAATAAACAGAGGATTTGAACATAAGATCAAGCATCATACATCATCAATGAATCAGGTTTCTAATCAACAGCTAGCAAGAACAATAATCTAATAATCATGCAAGAGTTAAGCGCTAACCGATTACGGGGTGAATTAGCAAGGATCCGAAGAGAGTCAGGACAATATGTGACAACTGTGCTCTGTAATCGATGTACGATATAAAACAATGTTGATTATTAATAAAACAATGTGCTTTGGTGTTATTATATGTGTTTTGGTGTTATTTTGTGTATTTATTTTTGGTGATTTTACAATTCGATTCAATTCCAATTTCAAGCTCTAAATCGCTTTCTGAAAGGTTATACGCGCACTAATGCGTAAATATAACCAGTTTAATGCAAAAAACACTCCGGAATAGTAAAATAGGCTTAACATACCTTAAATAACCTCCACATAACTTAGAAATAAGTTTTGGATGGTTTGCTGTGTTGAAATCAACTTTGTTCGATCGCAGGGACTATTTGTGTCAAAGTGCGAAACTATACCGATTTGTATAGTAACGAACACTCCGGAACTTGATCATAAGTTAAACATACCCTAAATAACCTTTACATAGCTTAGAAATAGGCTTTGAGGGGTTCGGTATGCTAAAATAAACTTTATTGATCAATAGGGACTAAAAGCGTTAAAAAGTGCACAAGTTTGCATTTTCGCGCATATCTTACGTTCTGAATATATCCGGACATCCAAAAATTTATGTAAGCATTAAAATATTTTATTTTAGTGTTTGGCATGATAAAATTCCATTCGTCGCTTAATTTGGATCGTTTTTGCGTTCGTTACGACTTCCGTCGTAATTAACCGAATAACGCAACCGTACGGCCAAACGAACTGACATCCGTGATGTCTTTGAGCATATTTTAAATTCCCTATACTTTAATATCATTTTAGAGCCTTGAAATGAGGTTAAAGGGGTTTAAAAGTGCCAAAAAATCAAGTTTTACAAGTGCATGGACCATTTTTGAAAATTCTGGCAGATACATTGAACTTGGTCCATTTTTTTAGGCATCCATGGTATTTCAAAACAATGTGCCACACATGGATGGTTTTGATCCTTTTTTTGCAATACCATTTGATGATTTTAAGTATTCCCATGGTTTTGAAAACCATGTGCCCACATGTAAGGTCTAGATCAAAGCACGTGTTTCAACGAATGATCTTAACGGTACTTGAATTCCTATAAATACCCAAACCCATTTCACTCCCAAAGCACACTTGAATCTGATTTTGGCTCTCTAAGTTGAAGTTTATGCTTCATACCTGAGAGTAAATCGGATCAAGAGCTTGCGGGGACCTTCTGTAAGTATTCTTTCGTTCTTTTCATTCGTTTCTATCGCTAAAGTCAAACGGTGTTTGACTTTCTGCTTTGACCAGTTTATGGTCAATGCGAAGTTCATTTGAACTTCATAACGTGAGCGTAATCACGATGGTTATAGTCCCTAGTAACTATACCTACTGATTACCACGTTGTCTAGGCTCAGTGACGAGTCATAGCTTCGGCCAGAATGCGTTTTCTCGCGTATTTTGTAACCAAGCTACTTTTAGGTATCAAAACCGTTTGTTTTGATACCAAACCTATTTTCTAACTTAACTAAACATGTTTCGACATGTTTAGCTCGTCACTTTTAGATTAGTGCTTGTGTAGAGTCGTAAGTCAAGCGGACTAAACACCCACTTAGACTTTCGAACATGACCCGTTTGGTCGATCATTAGGATCCGACCAAACATGTTTATTGACCATAGTAGCATAGGGAATAACCTTCCAAGGTTATACCTTATGGTTATTTAGGTTTTATTAGTCGCATGATAGGTAATTTATATGCCTTTGGTAAATTACCAAAATACCCTTTTCATACATAATTGGTAATTAAGCATATGTAACCTAAACTTTTGACACGTAACTAATTATGTAACATAATTAAACATGTATGGGCATATAATACTTGTCATAGGACTAGTTAGACGTCTCGAACGCGCTTTTGCGTGCACGACGCGTTAAAGTAGTAGCGTAAGCTACCTTAATGGGTCACGATGGGTCGAAAGCACTTAGGTTAGGTTCCGATTTAGGATGTAGGCTTTGTTAAACCATATCACATGAGTTCCAACACTCATTTGGTTTACAAGACCTCATTCTGTCCGATCTTCCGATTTAGGCGTCTATTGTTTGACTAGTGGTTCGATTACTAGGAGCTACTTGATTTCTCTGGTTTGCTCGAGGTTATTGAAGTTCTATTTGATCGAGGATACTTTGCACTTCATGTGAGTACATAGTTCCCCTATTTTACTGTTTTAAATGTTTTGGGGTGATTCATATGTACGAAATGTTTTCAAAGTTTAAACGATGGTTTCAAAAACGATTAAAACGATTTTTACTAAACTAAGAACGATTTCGATAAAGTGAACGAACTTGTTGGTTGTAGTTACATAACGAATGACATTCATTAGCATTGATCAAGCCGACCAGTATTAGGTTATGGTACCATAGGATCTGACAAATCCCGTTACTTTACTACACCCATGGTTATGTGTGGGGGTTGTGGGTAGCGACTGAATCTGATGTTTGTTAACTTACCCTTTGGTGGTTTGTTAATATGAGAACGAGTTGAACGATGGACGAGTCACAAAGGTTTGAATGTTGTTAACGAGACGACCATATATAAGTTTTCACAATTAAAACGATGCCGATTTAAACGATTTTGAAACGAGTAAACGATTTGGAAACGAGTAAACGATTGGGAACGATTGGAAACGATTTGGGAACGAGTAAACGATTTGGGAACGATTTGGAAACGATGTTAAACGATTTCGATAAACGATTGGTTTTTGGTTAAGTGTTTAGATAACGAGACGGGGGTAATGTGGTGAAAACATGGTAGATACACCGTTGGTACTTCTTATATATAAGTGTTTTCATCATATTACATATCGTGGCGTTATTTAGTTCACTTGGGTAAACGATTTTGAAACGATGTCACACAACGATGTTTTTCTAAGAGATATAAACTATACGAGTTTTTAATGAGTTTTTACAAGATGTTTTACAAGTTGGTTTTCTAAAGCAAATGTTTTTGGGTTAAGAATCATGGCTACGAGGTTTTATAAACTATAACCCGCTTGATTTGAGTTGGTTAATTAAGTTGCAATATCATACTATTTTCAAAACAAAGTTTTTAATAAAGTATTGCAACACTTAAACTGGCCATGAATTCGACACTCCTATAAAACCTATGTACTCGCCAGCATTTCTTTGCTGACTAAGTTTTTACATATGTTTCAGGTGTTGATGCTTGAATGACTACTAGGATGCATGCGTCACATAGGATCTGGACGAGGCCTTAGTGACATAATAATAGTGATAGACGATGTAAAACTTGTTTATTCTATGTTAAGACAATGCAATGTTTAATATTATCAATAAAACGAAACACTTTTTGTATCCATGGTTGTGAAACAATAGCTTCTGTTGCAACACTCCCCGACGTTCCCGCCACGGTTTGTTGTCCTACGTGGTCGGGGTGTGACAGAAGAAAGTTGGTATCAGAGCCAATGGTTATAGGGAATTAGGTTATTAGTAATGCTTTGACCTAGACTCTAACTTTAGGACCCTACACAAGTTTACTTGTGTTTAGATTTTAAAACAATACCGTCACCTATCCTTAGGTGATAACCACAATGAGAACACAAATCCGAATCTGCTTCAAAAATTAATCATCCGTTCTAGGATGATTGATTACTAGGTTTTGAACTCTCTGTTATATGGTTTTGAACCCTTCCAGTTTGATTCATATTTGGCTTAGTGCCTTTTGAATTTTCAAAATCTCGTCAAAGTTTTTTTTTTGGGTAAAGGGTTACCCCGGTGATTCTATATATTCACATCAAAAAAACTCAAGTAGTGTAGAGAGTCTACACTAGTTCAATCATGAGACATGCCCCATGAAAGTAAACAAGCAAAAACAAAAATATCCCAACGACAACCAAAACAAGGGAAAACCAACTAGACAACAATCTAGACATAACAATAAAAATAATAGCTAATCAGCCCCCATCGTCCTCCGTGTCTTTCGTACGAATCTCCCATTCTCTAAGAAGGTTACGCACCCTAACGGTATTCTTCAGCTTAGCTCCCTCCCATCAACTTGTATCGCACTGTATTCATGATTACATCACTAACCGTCTCAGGAGGTCTTAACTGATTTTTAAATAGCCTGGCATTCCTCTCTTGCCAAATACTATACGCTGCAGCCGCTACAAGTAGTTTAGCAACATAATTATCGACCCTTCTTCGATGATCTCGGTTACAAAGCCATTGAACAATATCCGTCCATCTCGGCGCAATAGAACTCATTCCGACCCTGTCTCTAACTTTAAGCTATACTTGAGTTGAGTACTTACATTCAAAAAATAGGTGCGGATGAGAATCAACGTTCTGATAGCACAGTAAACAGCACATCATATTCATGTTTTTTCTTCTAGATAAATCCCATTGCAGAATTTTATCTTGCGTAAGGAGCTTACCCTTCATAATTAACCACATCATGAATGCATGTCTAGGGATACACTGACCAAACCAAATAATGCTACCCCAATCCACTTCCGGTTCTCTATGCCGAAGAGAGTGCCAAACACCAGAAGAGGAAAATTCGTTAATGTCAGTACCATCTTTCCATAACAATCTGTCAACTTTCAAGGGATCTAACTGAACATGGTCAATCTGATTAAGAACAGGAAAACTATCCCTCCAAGCAGTAGGCCATAACCAAGAATCATCAGCATACACATCGGCCACCCGGTTGTCCAATCGAAAGTCAGCATCAGAAATATTTCTTGGCGATATAAAATCGCCAAGCGGACCCAACTCACTCCAATAATCAAACCAGACTGAAGTATTACCAGCATTCCCTAGCTCCGACCATATATGATTTCTAATTAAAGGCCTCATCTGAATAAGTTTTCGCCAGGACCAACAACTATTCGTAGGCGTTTTACAAATCCAGAAGCTCTTATGTTTTAAATGATAGGAATGAACCCATTTAACCCACAGAGACTCACGATTGGAGACAATACTCCACATATGAGACGACATCAGAGCTTTATTCATATCCCCAATACGCCTAATACCCAAACCCCCTTCATATTTAGGCGTACAAACCAAATTCCAAGAAACTTTTGCTTTACCTTTATTGAAAAATGAATCTTGAGACCATAAGAAACTTCTCATTTTAGCTTCTAGTTCCTGAATAATCCGAGATGGCAAGATAAATACCGAAGACCAATAAATATGCATTGAAGAGAGCACAGAGATAATAAGTTGAAGCCTTCCTGCAAACGATAACAGCTTATTCCTCCAATGCATAATACGCTTTTCTAATCTTTCAACAAGCACCCGACAATCATTATAACCAATCCTAGCCGAAACCAGGGGCACCCCCAAGTACTTCACAGGTAACTTCCCTTCTGTAAAAGGCATAATATCCAGAATAGCCTGTTTGACCTGATTCTTTACATTACAAAAGAAAACTGTACTTTTCTGGTTACTAGGCACTAACCCCGACATCTTTGTGAATTTCGAGAGAGAAGACATAATACATCTAGCCGAATTCACCTCTCCTCTAGCAAACAGAAATAAATCATCCGCAAAACACAGATTAATGATCCGCTGCCTTTCACATCTGTTATGGAACTTGAAAGACGAGTCAATTCGGACCGAATGTTGAAGAATATCCGTTAAGACCTCCATAACAAGAGTAAATAAATAAGGAGACATTGGATCTCCTTGCCTTAGCCCACGATTACCCTTGAAAAAACCATGCACTGCGCCATTAACACAAACCGAAAAAGAGGTAGTAGACACACATAGCATAATCCACTCCACCATCTTACTGTTAAACCCAAAACCAATCAACACACTTTTAAGAAATCTCCAGTCTACTGTATCATACGCTTTCTGAATATCAACTTTAAACGCACATCTTGGAGGACCCACATCTCTATGATAATTATGCATTAATTCTTGCGTTAAAAGAATGTTATCCGAAATCTTTCGACCCGGAACAAAGGCAGACTGGTTTATGCTGACAATATTATCAAGAGCTCCCTTTATTCTTTCTGCAATAATCTTACTGATGCATTTGTATAGAACATTGCAACAAGCAATCGGCCTAAAGTCCGTAACAAGCAACGGAGTCGAAACCTTAGGAATAAGCACAATAAGAGTATGATTCAATTCCTGGATTCCCGGAGCAGGTTACCAGTCTCAAAAAAATCTTTAACGACATTATAAACATCATTTCCAATTAAAGACCAAGCACCTTTGAAAAATGCAGCCGTATACCCATCTGGCCCAGGAGCTTTGTCATTACCAATAGAAAACATCGCCTTCTTGACCTCCTCCACCGTTATCTGTCTAACCATATAAGTAGCAACATCATGTGATAACCGTTTCGGAAATAAATCCGGAGCCGGCTCAAGCGATATGTCCCCCTGAGAACCAAAAAATTTTTCATAGTGCTGAACAAAAGCTTTATACACCATGTCACCCTCATAGAGAGTCCCTCCCGAATCACTAATAACATCAATTCTGCTAAAGTGATTTTTGGCTTTCAAAGAAGAATGAAAAAAAGCAATATTCATGTCACCCGCAGCTAACCAATCCACCTTAGAATTTTGTTTTAAGAACCGCTCCTCATCCAACAAAGCATCCTGTAATTCACGGTTAGTAGCAGTCTCCTCGGCCCGTAGAACACCATTAAACGGGTCATTATCAATGTTTTGTTGAATAACATCCAACTTCATTCTCAGATTTTCTACTTTCTTATGAAGGTTTCCATGCTTGAAAAGTAACGATCTAAATGGGTTTTTCAGCAACCGAAGCTTTTTGACAACTTTAAACTGATAGACACCATCAACATTTGAATTCCAATATTTTTCAACTGTCCCCAAAAATTCTGGTTTAAAAAACCAGAAAATTAGCGAATTTAAAAGACCTTGGCTTCATTTGCATAGCTTCCGGGATAGAAAGAATACATGGACAATGATCCGAAATACGATACAGCTTGAAAATGGCAACCGAGTTCGGGTATTCAGCCACAAACGGAGTGTTTCCCATAATTCGATCAATTTTCTTTAGTAACCCAACCCCTTTTTTCGGCTTTTGGTTCCATGTAAAATGGATACCCGTCCTATTAATATCAACCACTTCAATGTCATTAACACACGCTTGAAATTCCCTCATACCAATAGATATCGAAGATGTACCCATAGATTTATCCTCAATATTTAGAGCCGAGTTAAAATCTCCCATAGTACACCAAGGTTTATTAGAAACAATAGTTTTATGCAAAGAGAGTTGATGCCACAAATCTCTACGGGTAACGTAATAATTTGCAGCATAAACAATCGAACAAAAAACCATCCTTTTGTCTAATTTAAAAACAAGTTGGAGATGCATAACCTGAGACGACTGCGCTAGGATCATCACATCAAAAATAGCCGGATTCCACCCAATAATAATTCTCGTGCCTTTGTCACAGCATCCTCCATTTGATGTCCAATCCCAAGACCGAAAAACAGTTTTACAGACTTTATCCAGTTTATCAACATTCACGTGGGACTCTAAAATAGCACACAAACTTAATTTATAATTCTTCACTGCCTGACGAACCTCCATTTGTTTAAGCGGGCGGTTCAACCCCCTTATATTCCAAACCGTGAGACTAACCATCAGTAACTACCTGAGAAGGAGTGCTTGCCCCTTGTTTGCTCTTTATATTTAGAGATCCTTGCTGCATGAAAACGTCCATTTCATTGTACACCTCGTCAACATCATCATCCGTATCCTCCTGGCCCTTGCCGGATGTATTCTTGCTAGTACCCGCCTCCGAATCAACTTGGTTCAAAACATCAAAAGGATTATTCAATTTAACAGGCATAGATGTTGAAACATTTTTGACATTCGGCTGAACCTTGGAACCCACCGGTCGATATTCAAATTTATTTTTTTGTTTATTTACCGGAATATCCTTGCTGCATGAAAACATCCATTTCATTGTACACCTCGTCAACATCATCATCCGTATCCTCCTGGCCCTTGCCGGATGTATTCTTGCTAGTACCCGCCTCCGAATCAACTTGGTTCAAAACATCAACAGGATTATTCAATTTAACAGGCATAAATCTCGTCAAAGTTTGGATCTAAATAATGTGAACACATGCAAACTGGAAGAGTGAATGCCTGTACTCTGAGTTTTCTGTCTAAGGCTAGAGTGTTCGTACAAATCCACATAATCGGACCAGTCACTCTTACCTGGGAACTCTTGGGGTGAGTGTTCACTTATAGGCGAGCATGTCTTCGCGATACATTATTTTGATTCATCTACTTTGACTAGTCACTGCGTGTCGTGTGTTTGTTTGAGGTAACGAACAAATGATCACCTACCTTGTGTTCTGTCGATGTTTTCAATACCTTTCTTGTTTATCTGAATGTCAATGCGAACGCGAATCCCGCCCATGGACGAGCGTACAACTTGAATGCAAACAAGGCGAGGGCTGACAACCTCGTTGTCAACGGTACCTTTGTTGTCAATGGTACGTTTCTTGTTAACAATCGACCCGCATCTATTCTTTTTGATTCTGGTGCCGATAAAAGTTTTGTTTCGTTATCTTTTGAGCCTTTGCTTTCGATACCTAGAACTAAATTGAGGAAACCCTTGTCTGTCGAAGTTGCTACTGGTAAACCTCTTGTTCTCGATTCTGTTATTCGTGATTGTCAGTTGAACCTTGATAACCATCTTTTTCCTATTGACCTCACGCCAATGCAACTTGGGAGTTTCGACATTATCGTTGGAATGGATTGGGTAACCAAACATCACGCTGAGGTGGTTTATTTTGATAAGATTGTCCGTATTCCTTTGTCTTCTGGCGATATTTTGGAAGTTCGTGGTGAGAAACCTTCAGGTGGATTGAAGCTTATGTCATGCGCAAAGGCCCAAAGTTATTTGAGAAAGGGATATGTTGCTTTTCTAGCACATGTCACCGAAGAAAAAGACAAGAGTAAGAGTATTCAGTGTCACACCCCCAAAATTCACCTGCGGAGTACTACCGCTTGGAGGAGTGACTGACCAGGATCCAGCCACCAATCATATTGAACAGGCATATAAGTAGTTATAAAATCCAACCAATACAATTGGTGTTCAAACAAAACATAGTTAAGTTGCAAGCGGAAGCATAAGATTTAAAATCAAAACATAAGTTCGTTTGTTTCCAAGTTTAACATGGCACGCAGCTATCCATGTCCCACAACGACTCTCCTCCGTGCAAGCTCCAGCCAAGTACCTATGGTCCTGCAAAGCATGTAGTAACGAGTCAACAACAAGTTGAGTGAGTTCACGGTTGGGTGTTCGTTTTAAGTTGTTTCGAAAACAGTTTCCTTTATCTGGCATCCTGCCGTGGGGGTTACCCCATAGTTAAAAGCGTGACTTGTTTATCCCGGTTACTCTGGCATTCCAGCCGTGGGGGCTACCCCGTGTTAGTTATCTGGCATTTCGGCCGTGGGGGCTACCCCATGTATACACTAGACTCGTTACCATATCGAATGCTGACTGTAGTCATGTTTATGTGCCTTGAAACTGACAATGTCTATCATCATTGATGTGCCCCAGATCCATTAGTTCACGCCCGTCCTCTGCGGCACGGTGTGAGGTTTGTCAGACCTAAATAGGGCTATCTAACTAATGACCCGCTCGCCATTGGCCCGGCGATTAAGTCGATATAAAAAGGAGGGACTTCGTGATAGAGTTTTGGTCTAGTACGAGTTATCTGTCCGTGAGGACGAGGAATTACATTCCTGAACCATTGCTGTCCTACCCAAGGAGGACGAGGAATCTACGTTCCTTAACCCCATTCCCAACCCAGGGAATCCCATGCTTTGTAGAGGGTGTGAACTCACCTTGGTTTGCTCGGCAGATACACGGAAAAGTCAATCAAGTTGTAAGTGGTCACCTACGTCCTAACATAGATACCATTCAAGTCAGGTTTGTATCCAAGTAGTGCACATATGTTCTACACGTATTGTACACAAGTAACAATCATGGCATACATATCTAGTATGGCAGTTCAACAACAGTTCGCAACAAGTTCCACAGTAACATTCATGTAATAACCAAAGTCTAAGTGTGACCCAAACAGTTGGTCTCGTAATAGCACGCAAGCCCAAAACACGCATTCAACAGTAACACAAGAAGCCCATAAGTCCGGCCCAAATACCCAAGCCCGTAGCAGTGTGGAAGTTCAAATAGTGTGTACACGTATATGGTCTCGAGTCGAGACTGTGCGGCCTCTAGTCGAGACTGTGCGGTCTCGAGTGTAGCTTACAAGATCTCGAGTCGCAACCGAGGTGGTTTCGGGTCATGCATATATTGGTCTCGAGTCGCAACCGGACTCGCAAGCATGGTCTCGGGTCATGATGTTTGTGGGATGATCATGTGTGGTCTCGAGTCGAGACTAGGGGTTCTCGACTCGCAACCTGTGTCGCAATCTATGTTCTCGAGTTATCATGTTCATGGTCTCGAGTCGGAACCGGGGGTCTCGACCCCCCAGCAACTGCTGATTCTGCACAGTTGTACTATCCAATAGAGTTTCGATTTCATGCAACAATTGTGTACTATCCACTAAACATGTTTTCTTGTCTAATTATTAACCAAAATGGATCAAACAATCAGATTTCAAATATTCATAACACATTCATATCATACTCAACAAGTTCTTCATATATTCAAGTCATGTTCATGTTGATCATCAAACTTGTTCATCATGTTTTAGGCTTTTTAGCATTAATCATGGTCATAATCATGAACAACAATCAAAACACTTAAACATACTCATCTAATGGTTTCAATCATCACATAACACCGATTACATGACATTATCTAGTATATATGCAAGCCGATTTCATGAACGTTAACAATAAGTGGTTTAAACCTCATTTAAACCCAAGATATCATGAGCTCATTGTGAAATATATCCAAATCAAAGCATGTTAGCCGAATACATCATATACATAACATCATCATACAAAATAAATACCTAGCATGCATCACTAACCTACATCATTACACATCCACACCTTTAATCATGTATAAACTTAGCAAGCAAACATATTATCATAATCATCAACCCAAACACAAAACACAACATGAATCACTAACCGGTTAGGGGATAGGAAGGGTGAACTCCAAATGCCGATTCCAAGCTTGAACCGAAGACTCTAGTGTTAACCGATTGGATCCGAGAATGAGGGAGTGGAGGTTTGTGCTTCTAGGGTTTTAGTGAGAGAGAAAGTAGGAGAGTGTGTGTGTAGGAGAGTGTGTATGGTTTGCCCAAGAAAATGGCAAAGATGGCTAGGAGTGTAACATATATACTAGTTCTACATGGTGCACCCTAATGGGTTTCGGGTGTGATTAAACGGCCCAACCGGCCCAACTGTTACTGTTCACTCGAGACCGCATGGTCTCGAGTCGGGTTCTTGGTTCTCGGCCCACTTACACATATATATACATACTATTCATACAAGCACACACATAATCACATAAAAGGTTCACTTATATCATTTACTAAATTGACAAGTTAACTAGTCACATAGTGTTCAAGCATGTTACATCGAGATACTATGAAGGGTTCTAAATTTCGAGTTGTCACATCATCCCCAAGTTGAAAGAAATTTCGTCCCGAAATTTGGTAAGCACTCACTGAGGAAGCTAGTTAAGTTGTATGGTTTTCCCGGTTTTCCTGGGGTGTCACATCCTCCCCCCGTTGATCTGGAATTTCGTCCCGAAATTCCGTAGCTTCAGCCTCAGTAGTGGTTGTACTGTTTGCGAACAGTTGGGGATACTTTTGTTTCATCTGGTCTTCGTGCTCTCAGGTGAACTCTGGGCCGCGACGTGAGTTCCAACGAACTCGAACGAGAGGTATTCTAGTGCTCTTGAGGACCTTAACATCCTGGTCCGTGATTTCAACTGGTTCTTCGACGAATCGTAACTGCTCGTCGATAGTGAGTTCCTTCAGAGGAACTATGTGGGTCTCATCTGACAGACACTTCTTCAGATTCGACACGTGAAAAACGTTGTGAACTGCACCGAGTTCTGCTGGTAAGTTTAGTCTGAAGGCCACCTTGCCTATTTTCTCAATGATTTTGAAAGGTCCAACGTATCGTGGGTTAAGTTTGCCTCGTTTACCAAAACGAACCACACCCTTCCAGGGTGAAACTTTGAGTAGTACCCGCTCCCCAACCTGGAGCTCAAGTGGTTTCCTGCCCTTATCGACGTAGGCTTTCTGACGGTCACGAGCGGCCGCCATGCGTTGTCGTATTTGAGCAATCCGTTCAGTAGTGTCCACCACATGTTCCGGACCAGTGATTTGACTATCCCCCACCTCTGCCCAACAAAGAGGTGACCGGCATTTACGCCCGTACAATGCCTCAAACGGAGCAGCTTTAATGCTGGTGTGGTAGCTGTTATTGTACGAGAATTCCACAAGTGGTAGATGCTTTTCCCAGCTGTTGCCAAAGTCGATTACACATGCACGAAGCATGTCTTCTAAGGTCTGAAGAGTGCGCTCGGACTGCCCCTCCGTCTGAGGGTGATACGCTGTGCTCATATCTAAATGTGAGCCAAAGGACTTGTGCATTGCTTGCCACAGCTCTGAAGTAAAACGTGCATCTCGATCGGAGATGATAGAGGTGGGCACCCCGTGCCTCGAAACAACTTCCTTGAGGTATATTTACGCTAGAGTGGAGAATTTATCCGTTTCCTTAATCGCCAAGAAGTGTGCGGATTTTGTGAGTCGATCCACGATCACCCAAATAGTATCGTTTCCGCGCTGGGATCTAGGCAAGCCAATAACAAAATCCATGGAAGTTTGCTCCCATTTCCATCGGGGTATCTCTGGTTGTTGAAGTAAACCTGAGGGCTTCTGGTATTCTGTCTTGACTCTCGCACAAGTCAAACACTTGCTGACGTAAGTTGCTATGTGGGCCTTCATGCTAGGCCACCAATACGTAGTTTTAATATCGTGGTACATCTTATCCGAACCAGGGTGTACCGAGTAGCGGGACTTGTGTGCCTCATCCATCACAAGTTCTCGTAGGTTGCCATAGAGTGGAACCCAAATGCGTCCTGTTACGTAGTAAGCACCGTCTTCCTTCTGTTCTAAGCGTTGTCTTGACCCGCGTAGGGCTTCAGCCCTGACGTTTTCTGGTTTCAGTGCTTCCATCTGAGCAGCTCGTATTTGAGAAGGGAGACTAGAATGGATCGTGAGTTGTAAAGCTCTCACGCGCTTAGGCGCAGTGTCCTTTCGACTGAGGGCGTCAGCCACAACATTGGCCTTACCCGGGTGATACCTGATGGAGCACTCGTAGTCATTCAGTAGCTCGACCCACCGTCGTTGCCGCATATTCAATTCCTTCTGCTTGAATATTTGCTCTAGGCTCCTGTGGTCGGTGTAGATGGCGCACTTGGTACCGTACAGGTAATGTCGCCATAACTTAAGGGCGAAAACAACAGCTCCCAGCTCTAAATCGTGTGTAGTGTAGTTCTTCTCGTGAACTTTGAGTTGTCGTGAGGCGTAGGCTATGACTTTATCTCGTTGCATCAATACACAGCCAAGACCTTGAATTGATGCATCATAGTTGTCACACCCCCAAAATCCACACGCGGAGTACCACCGCTTGGGAGCGTGACATGACCAGGATCAAGCCATCAATCATATCAAACATAGCATTTAATAATAAAAGTCATTAAAGTAAATCATCAAGACATGATCGATGTTTCAAAATCAAGCATTGTTTAAGTAGCGGAAGCATTGTTGTAAACCCAACTTAAAAGTACTGGAATGTCATAAGTGTCTAACAAAGTGATAATGATCCTTGTCCACAACGACCGGCTCCTCTTTGTGCAAGCTCCATGTACCTAACGATCTGCAAGGCATGTAACAGAATGATCAACAAACTAGTTGAGCGAGTTCACAGTAAGTAAGTGCGTAACAGTAAGTAAAGGGTGGCTCTACTGGGCCGATAGTAAGTTATACAGGTGGGGGCTTCCCATGTTATGTGACCACTAGACTATTCGTATCAACTACTCGTATCATCCCTGTTCTTCTTCCGAGAACAGTAGCGCGTATGGGGTGTACGTAGGTCTTACGTACGTATCCTTCATAACCGAGGATAGGAGACGCGGGGGTGTACGTGGGTTTCACGTACGTATCCTTTGTACCGAGGATAGAAGTAATGCGTACACGTAGGTTTTACGTGCGTGCCTGACATCCGAGGCAGTAATTGGCATATGACCACGTAGGTGTTATCCTAACCTACGGAACCGTCCTGACATCCGAGGATCATGGTAGGTGATAGTCTAGGAAAAGCATATGTTCGTTCTTAGTCAATTGTAACCTTTATCCCATTCCCACTACCCGGGAATCCCATGCCTTAGTAGGAGTGTGAACTCACCTGGGTTTGCTCGGCAGACAGTATAATGCTCAAGTATACAAGTAAGGAATCAACCACGTCCTATCATGGTTACTATGCAAGTTAGGTTCGTATGTAGCACGTTTGTATCACGTATGGTATCAAGTATGATCATGGCAATTCACATAAACGTATCAGCCGTTCATATCAAGTAACGAGTCCAAGTAGTCGGCCCAATTAACATAAGCAGTCTATTTAGCATCTATGCAAACAAGTCCAATAACATAACAGTCATAAGGTTGGGCCCGTGACAGTGTAGGCCCAAAACAGGGTACGTGCCAAGGAGGTCTCGAGTCGAAATCAGCGATCTCGAGTCGCAACCAGTGGTTACGAGTCACAGCCGGAGATTACGAGTCGCAACAGGAGGTTGCGAGTCGCAACTGGTGATCTCGACTCATCATGGTCTGGTTACGAGTCGCAACGGGACTCGCAACCGTTGTCTCGGCTTGTGCTGTTTGTGGTCTCGAGTGGGGTTCCGACTCGCAATCCGAGTCGCAACCGTGTGTAACAGTTTCCATAATTCCTGTAACAATCTTACCGTGATTCTAGCAAACAACTTAGGCAGTTTCGGAAATCAGATCAAACAATGATTATTCAACATTCAATCATATTCATAATATCTTCAAATCATCATCATTTAGCATGTTCATAACAGCATCAAATCAACAATCAGATTATCACACAAATCTAAACCGGGTCATAAACATATCGTCGGACTAGCATGCAACCTATCCGATTATCATTCATACAGAACCTGATTATTTCTATCATCCTGAAATTAATCCGAAGACCAATCATAAACAACATAATCTAAACCGGCCCTAGTTCATAATCATGCAGATTTTAATCGGTTTCATCTAAACATGAAATCATAAAATCACTTATCACAAAAGTATAAACAAAACAGTGCGGGACAGGTTTGATAATGTTTTGTTTGGCTATTTTCTGGGAAATAGATTACCATTTCCGGTTGTTGAATACTATGTCAAGAATGTCTGGTCGAAATTTGGTTTTGCTAAAATCATGATGAATGCGGAAGGTTTTTTCTTTTTCAAATTTGATACTAAGGAAGGAATGATTAAAGTTTTGGAGGGTGGTCCTTGGCTGATACGTAAAGTTCCACTGTTCCTCAATATCTGGTCTCCTTCGGTCAGTTTGAAAAAGGAGGGAATAAAGTCGGTGCCTATTTGGGTTAAATTTCATAATGTGCCAATCTCCATTTATACGGATGATGGGTTGAGTTTGTTGGCATCAAAGATTGGTAGTCCTAAGAGATTGGATAGCTATACGGCGGATATGTGTGCGGACAGTTGGGGTAGGAGCAGTTTTGCTAGAGCCTTGATTGAAGTTAGTGCGGATGATGTTCTTAGGGATCATATAGTGGTGGCCATTCCGAAACTTGATGACGATGGGTTTATCATGGAAAAGGTTACGATTGAATATGAATGGAAACCACACCGCTGTGCTAACTGTTGTATTTTTGGTCACAATGACCAGAATTGTCCTAAACTTGTTAACGAAAATCCGAAACCAAGTGTTAAGCAGGTTACTATTGATGATGAAGGGTTTGTCACGGATAGAAGGAAAGTTGCAAAGTATGGTACAGGACAGAAAAAACAAAAAACGAGATTCGTTTATAGGCCGAAACTGAATAAAAGTGGACCGAGTACGTCGGGTACAAAAAAGGATGATCGTCCGGGTGTTAAGGATAATCAAGTTAAAACGTCAAATGCCTTTCAAGTGCTTGATTCGGAAGATACGGAGGTGAGTGACAATATGGCTGGAAAATCGAAAGGGGATGAAGGAAATAGTTTAGACGAGGTTATGGAGGGGACTCCTACGGAAATGGGTAATTTCATGGCAAATGATAAGCAGGTTAATACTTCTGAGGGGGCAAGCACTCCCGGTAACTACGGTTTAAATGGGTAGCCTCATGTCATGGAATGTAAGGGGATTGAACCGGCCCCTGAAACAAAGTGAGGTTCGCAACCTTGTGGCTGAAAATAATTTACATTTGTGTGCCATCCTTGAATCGCATGTGGATGTAAGTAATCTGCCTAAAGTTTGTAACTTTGTTTTTCGAAATTGGAGTTGGACTTCGAATGGTAGTTTGTGTAGTCGTGGAACGAGAATAATTCTAGGTTGGAACGAAGATTATCTGGATGTGATGGTTATTGCTCAAACTGATCAGGTTATTCACACACAGGTGATTTTTAAAGATAGTAAAAAAGTGCTGTTTTGTTCTTTTGTGTATGCGGAAAATAAATATAAAGATAGGCGAATGCTTTGGGATGATATATGTAAGCACAAAGCGTTGTGTCATGATAAGCCTTGGGTTGTCATGGGAGATTTTAATGTTGCTTTAAACATTGAAGATGCGTTATATGGAACTTCAACTCAGTCTATTGGCATGCGGGAGTTCAATGACTGTATTTTTAAAGCTGAATTGATGGATGTTCAGGCTCATGGTTTGCAATTTACTTGGAACCAAAAACCAAGGGGTGGTGTAGGGCTTTTGAAAAAGATTGATCGTGTAATGGGGAACGTGGCTTTTTTGGACCAGTTTCCTTCTGCATATGCATTATTTCATCCGTTCAGAGCTTCGGATCATACTCCTTGTATCTTGAAAGGTCTGGGTACATTTGGGTGTCGTCCTAAACCTTTCAAATTTCCGAATTTTTTAGCCTCCAAACCTGAGTTCAAAGCTACGGTGAAAAGCGAATGGGTCAAGCAAGTTGAGGGGGTCACTATGTTTTCGGTTGTTAGCAAGTTGAAAAACTTAAAGCCAAAGATGAGGAAAATGCTTTTTGATCAAGGTAATCTGCATGTCAAAGTCGATGAGTTGCGGAAAAAGTTGGATGATTTGCAGAATCAGGTGGACCGAAACCCATTAGATGCTCAGTTGCGGCTGTTGGAAACACAATGCTTAAAAGACTTTCAACAAGCCGTTTACGACGAAGAATGTTTTTTAAAACAGAAATCAAAGGTAGATTGGTTGTGTGCGGGTGATTTGAATACGAAGTTTTTTCATAATACTGTGAAATCAAAGAACGCTAGAACCAAAATTCATAGTGTTGTTGATATTACGGGTACGAGATATGAAGGTGAGGCGGTTGTTGATGCTATGGTGTTGCACTATTCTAATTTTTTGGGTAATGACAATCAGGTGGAAGAACTAAATATTGATAACTTGTTCCCTAAAGTCCTAAGTAACGAGATGGCTGAGCATATGATCCGTCCTGTTTCTCGAGAGGAGGTCAAAACAGCCATGTTCAGTATTGGAGATGATAAAGCGCCAGGTCCTGATGGTTATACTTCGGTTTTTTTCAAAAAATCGTGGGATATTGTCGGTAAAGAAGTGACGGATGCGGTTCTGCAATTCTTCGAAAATGGTAAAATTCTGAATCAGATTAACCATACTGTCCTTGCTTTATTGCCGAAAAAAGATGTTCCTGACTCGGTTTTGGATTATAGACCGATTTCTTGCTGCAATGTTTTATATAAATGTATTAGCAAAGTTATTTCGGATAGATTGAAAGGCAGCCTGGGGTATCTTGTCAGCATCAACCAATCGGCCTTTGTGCCCGGTCGGAGGATTTCGGATAATATTCTTCTTACTCAAGAGCTCATGCACAATTATCATCTTAATCGGGGGCAGCCTAGGTGTGCGTTTAAAATTGACATTCAGAAAGCCTATGATACTGTCAATTGGAGGTTTTTGGAAGGTATTCTGGTTGGTTTCGGGTTCCATTCCAGCATGGTCAAATGGATCATGACATGTGTATCCACAGTGTCGTACTCTCTGAGTATCAATGGGAATTTGCATGGTTTTTTCAAGGGTAAACGTGGGCTAAGGCAAGGAGATCCGTTATCCCCCTATTTGTTTACGTTAGTCATGGAGGTTTTATCGTTGTTGCTTCGTCGAGCTGCTGTCAGTCCGTTTAAGTTTCATGCTCACTGTGCCAAAGAAAAAATAATTAACGTCTCGTTTGCGGATGATTTATTTATTTTTGTTCATGGCGATGTGGTTTCGGTCAAGAAGATCAAAGAAGCGCTGGAGAGTTTCACCAAGATGTCTGGTCTCGTCCCTAGTCCGGCTAAGAGTACAGCTTTCTTTTGCAATGTTTCTCATTCGGTTAAGCAAGCTATTCTCAATATTATGCCGTTTCAAGAAGGTTCCCTTCCGGTTCGGTATTTGGGGGTTCCTCTTATTTCTTCGAGACTTGTGTATAATGATTGCAAGGTTCTTATTGAGCGAATGGAGAAAAAAATTGTTAATTGGGTTTCTAAGTCATTGTCGTTTGCCGGACGACTTCAGCTCATTAATTCAGTCCTTTCTTCCATGCACATCTATTGGGCTTCGGTTTTTATTATGCCTGCTCGTGTTATTAGTGATCTTGAAAAAAGGATTCGAAGATTTCTTTGGAACGCAGGTTCGGAAGGTAGAATTCGAGCTAAGGTAGCGTGGAAACATGTGTGTTTGCCTAAACAGGAAGGAGGTTTGGGTATTAAAAACATAGCCGATGTTAACAAATCCTTAATGGCTAAACACATATGGAGTATTCTTACCAAAAGGGAGTCTATTTGGGTGAAATGGATTCATGATCACAAGCTTAGAGGAAGAAATTTCTGGGAGGTGCCATATAGAGGGAGTATGAGTTGGGGGTGGCGTAAATTGTTATCCATCCGAAACATCATTCGGCCTCATGTATGGTCGGCTATCAAGAGCGGTTCCCAAACGAATATTTGGAGTGACATGTGGTGTTCGAGTAGTCCTCTCATTTCATTCATCTCGCCTAGAAACATAGCGAATGCTGGCTTCTCGCTTAGATCAACGGTTGCGGATTTGATTGATCAGGATGGTAACTGGAGATGGCCTCAAGCTTGGCTGGATCTTTTTCCAGTCTTAATCACAATTCCGGTTCCGACAATTAATCCTAATGGTGAGGATACTCTAGTTTGGAAAGATGGGGAAGGTAAGATTCATGACTTTCAATCGGCTAGTGTTTGGAATTCAATCCGGAATCGGGAAGGGCAGGTGATATGGGCGGATATGGTTTGGTATACGCAATGTATTCCTAGGCATTCTTTTCACCTTTGGTTGGCGTTTAGAAACAAGCTCAAAACGCAAGATAGACTGTCTATTTGGGAAGCGGGTAGTCATACCAATTGGAACTTAATGTGTTGTCCGCTGTGTAACCATGATAGAGATACTCGGGATCATCTGTTTTTCCAATGTCCTTTCGCAGCGAAGACATGGAATGAAGTTAAGAAGCTGGTTACTTTGAGCAATGTTAATGATTCATGGTCGTCGGTCGTTGCTTGGGTGGAGCTACATGCAAAATCTAAGAGCGCAGATCATATTGTATGCAAACTTTTGATTGCGGCATCGGCTTATTATATTTGGCAAGAGCGGAATAACAGGCTTTTCAAGAACAACAAAAGAACGGCTGAACAAGTGGCTGAGGTTATTAAGTCATCGATTCGGTTGAAACTTATGGGATTCAAATTTCGGCTTGCTTCGGCTAAGCAAAGGATTTTCAAGAGATGGAAGATTGAAGATAATGGAGCGGACCCGGGCTAGAGTCTTATTTTTTTGTGTTTTTTTGTGTGTTTTCGGTTGGGTCTTGCAGTTTGAGTTGTGAGTGTTAGTCTGGTTTTGTTTTGTTGATTGTGTTTGTGTTTTCCTAGGCTTGGCATGTCAAGTCTAGTTGGTGTGTTACACTGACACACCTTTGTACTGATTGGTTTATTTTATAAAATTTACCGGGGTAACCCTTTACCCAAAAACAAAAGTATAAACAAAACACTAACCGATTACGAGTAGAGGAGGGTGATCCGAACAAGAGAATGATCGGATGTTCTCGTGCCTTCGGGTCCTAAGCGAGCCGAGAGAGAGAGAGAGCAAGTAGGGTTTGTGTGTGTTATGAAAATTGTAACAATGAGAGAAACCAAACCCTTACCAAAGATTTGTGTTTGCGAGTGGGGAGTGGGCCGAGCCCAACTCGGTAACCTCATGGAGTCCGATTCAAGGTGTGGCCCAAACGGGCTTGTGAGACCGGTTAGCCTTGTGGATCGGGTTTTAGTGTGTGTGGTTTGGGCTCGTGTACACATAACATACATACGCACATAAATATCATAACATACAATAGCATCAAAGTTTGTAAAAAAATCATAACACGTTCACGTATATTACACAATGCTAGGTCTAAAGTTCGAGTTGTCGTGAGCCGCGTAAGGCTTCAGCCTTGACGTTTTCGGACTTCAATTCTTCTACCTGAGCATTTCGTATCTGTGCTGGAAGGCTAGATTGAATCGTAAGCTGTAGCGCTCGCACGCGTTTCGGTAAGGTGTCCTTTCGACTAAGGGCATCAGCCACAACATTGGCTTTGCCTGGATGATACTTGATGGCGCATTCGTAATCGTTGAGTAACTCGACCCATCGTCGTTGACGCATGTTCAAGTCCTTCTGCTTAAGAATATGCTCGAGACTCCTGTGATCGGTGTAAATCGTGCACCTGGTACCGTACAGGTAGTGTCGCCATATCTTAAGCGCGAAAACAACAGCTCCCAGCTCTAAGTCGTGCGTCGTGTAGTTCCGTTCATGAACCTTTAGTTGACGAGAAGCGTAGGCTATCACTTTATCACGTTGCATCAACACACATCCAAGACCCTGGATGGATGCGTCACAATATACTACGAAGTCTTCTGTGCCCTCTGGCAATGATAGAATAGGTGCGCTGCAGAGCCTATCCTTTAGATACTGAAAAGCAGTTTCCTGCGTGTTGCCCCAACGGTAGGTGACACCCTTCTGTGTCAGTAGCGTAAGTGGTTGCGCGATCTTTGAAAAGTCTTTAATAAACCGTCTGTAGTAGCCTGCCAAACCCAAGAATTGGCGTATTTCTGTCGGTGTACGCGGTGCAGGCCAGTTCCTGATCGAATCTACTTTGGATGGATCGACGTGAATCCCATCCTTGTTTTCCACGTGGCCTAAGAAGTGGACTTCACGAAGCCAGAAGTCGCATTTTGAAAGCTTGGCGTACAACTGTTCCTTTCGAAGGAGTTCCAATATCAGACGAAGATGCTGCTCGTGCTCCTCCTGACTCTTGGAGTAAATCAGAATGTCGTCGATGAAAACAATGACGAACTTGTCGAGATAGGGTTTACACACTCTGTTCATAAGATCCATAAATACAGCAGGTGCGTTTGTAAGTCCGAATGGCATAACCAAGAACTCGTAGTGACCATAGCGAGTTCTGAATGCTGTCTTAGAGACGTCCTCCTCGCGGACTCTCAGTTGATGATAACCTGACCGTAGGTCGATCTTGGAATAGTAACACGACCCTTGCAACTGGTCGAATAAGTCGTCTATGCGTGGAAGAGGATAACGGTTCTTTACCGTCACCTTGTTCAATTCCCTGTAGTCTATACACATCCTGAACGTACCGTCTTTCTTTTTCACGAAAAGCACTGGAGCTCCCCAAGGCGAAGAGCTTGGACGAATGAAACCCTTTTCCAAGAGCTCTTGTAGCTGCTTTGACAATTCTTCCAATTCTGATGGAGCTAGACGATATGGTGCGCGAGCTATGGGCGCTGCTCCTGGAGCGAGCTCGATCTGAAATTCAACCTGACGATGAGGCGGTAAGCCAGGTAAATCTTCAGGAAACACCTGAGGGAAGTCACGTACTACTGGTATATCTTCCAATTTCTTTTCCTTTACTGATGCGTCTGAAACAAGAGCCAAAATGGTTGTGTGACCTTTACGTAAGCACTTCTGAGCCTTCAAGAATGAGATGATGCCAACCACAGCACCACTCTTGTCGCCTTGAACTTCAAGAGGTTCCTGACCAGAACGAGGAATGCGAATGATCTTCTCGCTGCATAGGATTTCTGCCTGGTGTTGGGATAACCAATCCATCCCAATCACGACGTCGAAACTTCCCAAAACTATGGGAATGAGATCAATAGAAAAGGCTTGACCAGCTAGAATAAGGTTACAACCCTGAACTACGTGCGTGGCTTCTAGACTTTTACCGTTAGCTAATTCTACTACATGTTTGGTGGGTAAAAGTGTTGGTGCACGTTTTAGCAGTTGACACATTTTCACAGACATATAGCTTGTATCCGCACCCGAATCAAACAAAACAGTAACGTAAATATTGTCGAGGAGAAACTTACCCATAACAACGTTGGGATCGTTCACTGCGTCGCCACGACCTAGTACGAATGCACGGCCCCTTGCCTCGTTGCCGTTGTTGTTTCCCCCATTGTTGTTGTTGCCATTGCCCTGATTGTTGTTGTTGTTGTTGTTCTGGTTCCTGTTGAGCTGTGGGCAGTGTCTCTTGATGTGACCTTCAGCACCACAATTGTAGCATCCCTTGTTGCCCTGTTGTTGGTTAGGCTGAGCGTGAGGCTGCTGCTGATTTTGGTTCGCAGGACGAAGGCTTCTACAGTCTTTGGCCTCGTGACCCATCTTGAGGCATCTTTGACAACGACCCTTGTTACACTGACCGTTGTGGTGCTTGTTGCAGTTGTTGCACTTTGGAAGATTTCCGCGATATCCACCCTGCCTGTGGCTACCTGACGACTGCTGGTTAGGGCTTTGGTAGTTGTCAGTCTTTCGCTGCTGATTCTGGGACTGAACCGAAACTGATGCTTTGCTTGAATCCCCCTCCCATTTCCTCTTATTGTCACTGAGGGTAACGGGAGTAGCTGAAGGAGTGACTGTAGTAGTAGCACTGACACGCTTAGGCAGTTTATTCTGTTCCACTGCCTGATCGGTGATGCGATGAGCGAGGCGTTGGATTTCCTGGATGTTTTCGAGGTTAGCCGACGTAACGTGGCTCTGAATTTCTGGCGCCAATCCCTTGAGATACAACTCAATGCGCTTGTATGGAGGGTCCACCATAGTTGGGCACAGCACGGCCAGCTCGTTCGACCGTTTAGTATACGCTTCAATTTCCGATCCAACCATTTTCAGATTGTACAGCTCGTCTTCTAGCTTGTGAATATCCTCACGCGTGCAGTACTCACGCTTGATGAGTTCCTTAAAATCGTTCCACGGGGTGGCGTTAGCAGCTGCCAACCCAAGAATCTGCACCTGCGCGTTCCACCAGGTTAGCGCGATTCCTTCCAAGGTGCCAGTAGCAAACTTGACCTTGCGAGCCTCAGGGCACTCGCACATTTCGAATACTGATTCTAGCTTTTCGAACCAGTGGAGGAGTCCAACCGCTCCTTCTGTGCCGCTGAAAGAGTTTGGACGACAGTCCATGAAGTTCTTGAAAGTGCAGACAGGCTGCTGCGCTTGTTGACCTATTGTGTACGAATAGGGCAAGTTAAATACAAGAGTGAATGTAGGATCTAGGGATCCTAGTGTGTGCCTATACTGCAGGATATACTACCTGCTTGAGCTGCTGCAACGGCCGCAGCAACTTGGGCTTGAACAAGAGCCTCTAACTGGGCTTGTGTCATGTTAATTCTTCCAGCCATTGATCTTCATGTCAAAGGCGAAATAGGTGAGAAAAGTTCGCGAATAGTGCGATGACAGAAAAGCGTAAACACGTAAGGGTTCTTAAGCAATAGCAAATAGTGAGCATTGTAGTCTAAGCATACCACGAGCAAAGTTCTAAACAGTTCTAGCAGACAGGCAATAAATATAAACCTTATTACCTAGGATGTCGAGTCTTGCACGTGGAGCGAAGTGTCGTTGTGGATCGTTGAGAGCACTGTTCTGGTTATAGTCCGGTTTTAATAAAAACGTTTTCCCATATTAAAACCAAGTTCTCTATAACCAATGGCTCTGATACCAATCTGTCACACCCCCAAAATCCACACGCGGAGTACCACCGCTTGGGAGCGTGACATGACCAGGATCAAGCCATCAATCATATCAAACATAGCATTTAATAATAAAAGTCATTAAAGTAAATCATCAAGACATGATCGATGTTTCAAAATCAAGCATTGTTTAAGTAGCGGAAGCATTGTTGTAAACCCAACTTAAAAGTACTGGAATGTCATAAGTGTCTAACAAAGTGATAATGATCCTTGTCCACAACGACCGGCTCCTCTTTGTGCAAGCTCCATGTACCTAACGATCTGCAAGGCATGTAACAGAATGATCAACAAACTAGTTGAGCGAGTTCACAGTAAGTAAGTGCGTAACAGTAAGTAAAGGGTGGCTCTACTGGGCCGATAGTAAGTTATACAGGTGGGGGCTTCCCATGTTATGTGACCACTAGACTATTCGTATCAACTACTCGTATCATCCCTGTTCTTCTTCCGAGAACAGTAGCGCGTATGGGGTGTACGTAGGTCTTACGTACGTATCCTTCATAACCGAGGATAGGAGACGCGGGGGTGTACGTGGGTTTCACGTACGTATCCTTTGTACCGAGGATAGAAGTAATGCGTACATGTAGGTTTTACGTGCGTGCCTGACATCCGAGGCAGTAATTGGCATATGACCACGTAGGTGTTATCCTAACCTACGGAACCGTCCTGACATCCGAGGATCATGGTAGGTGATAGTCTAGGAAAAGCATATGTTCGTTCTTAGTCAATTGTAACCTTTATCCCATTCCCACTACCCGGGAATCCCATGCCTTAGTAGGAGTGTGAACTCACCTGGGTTTGCTCGGCAGACAGTATAATGCTCAAGTATACAAGTAAGGAATCAACCACGTCCTATCATGGTTACTATGCAAGTTAGGTTCGTATGTAGCACGTTTGTATCACGTATGGTATCAAGTATGATCATGGCAATTCACATAAACGTATCAGCCGTTCATATCAAGTAACGAGTCCAAGTAGTCGGCCCAATTAACATAAGCAGTCCATTTAGCATCTATGCAAACAAGTCCAATAACATAACAGTCATAAGGTTGGGCCCGTGACAGTGTAGGCCCAAAACAGGGTACGTGCCAAGGAGGTCTCGAGTCGAAATCAGCGATCTCGAGTCGCAACCAGTGGTTACGAGTCACAGCCGGAGATTACGAGTCGCAACAGGAGGTTGCGAGTCGCAACTGGTGATCTCGACTCATCATGGTCTGGTTACGAGTCGCAACGGGACTCGCAACCGTTGTCTCGGCTTGTGCTGTTTGTGGTCTCGAGTGGGGTTCCGACTCGTAATCCGAGTCGCAACCGTGTGTAACAGTTTCCATAATTCCTGTAACAATCTTACCGTGATTCTAGCAAACAACTTAGGCAGTTTCGGAAATCAGATCAAACAATGATTATTCAACATTCAATCATATTCATAATATCTTCAAATCATCATCATTTAGCATGTTCATAACAGCATCAAATCAACAATCAGATTATCACACAAATCTAAACCGGGTCATAAACATATCGTCGGACTAGCATGCAACCTATCCGATTATCATTCATACAGAACCTGATTATTTCTATCATCCTGAAATTAATCCGAAGACCAATCATAAACAACATAATCTAAACCGGCCCTAGTTCATAATCATGCAGATTTTAATCGGTTTCATCTAAACATGAAATCATAAAATCACTTATCACAAAAGTATAAACAAAACACTAACCGATTACGAGTAGAGGAGGGTGATCCGAACAAGAGAATGATCGGATGTTCTCGTGCCTTCGGGTCCTAAGCGAGCCGAGAGAGAGAGAGAGCAAGTAGGGTTTGTGTGTGTTATGAAAATTGTAACAATGAGAGAAACCAAACCCTTACCAAAGATTTGTGTTTGCGAGTGGGGAGTGGGCCGAGCCCAACTCGGTAACCTCATGGAGTCCGATTCAAGGTGTGGCCCAAACGGGCTTGTGAGACCGGTTAGCCTTGTGGATCGGGTTTTAGTGTGTGTGGTTTGGGCTCGTGTACACATAACATACATACGCACATAAATATCATAACATACAATAGCATCAAAGTTTGTAAAAAAATCATAACACGTTCGCGTATATTACACAATGCTAGGTCTAAAGTTCGAGTTGTCACAATAGTAAACCACAAAATCGTCTGTGCCCTCTGGCAGTGAAAGGATAGGTGCGCTACAAAGTCTATCCTTTAGGTGCTGAAAGGCTAACTCCTGTGCATTTCCCCAGCGATAAACAACGCCTTTCTGCGTTAGCGAGGTGAGAGGCTGTGCGATCTTAGAAAAATCCTTAATGAACCTCCTGTAGTAACCTGC
The DNA here is from genome assembly GCF_002127325.2 of Helianthus annuus. Classification (NCBI taxonomy): domain Eukaryota; kingdom Viridiplantae; phylum Streptophyta; class Magnoliopsida; order Asterales; family Asteraceae; genus Helianthus; species Helianthus annuus. Next base: position 76,851,260 of record NC_035441.2, read on the forward strand.
CAATCCCAAGAATTGGCGAATTTCCTTTGGTGTGCGAGGTGCAGGCCAGTTCTTAATAGAGTCTACCTTGGATGGATCAACGTGAATCCCATCCTTGTTTACCACGTGGCCTAGTAAATGGACCTCACGAAGCCAGAAGTCGCATTTCGAGAACTTTGCGTAAAGCTGTTCGGTTCGAAGGAGTTCTAGAATAAGTCGTAGATGCTGTTCGTGTTCCTCCTGACTCTTAGAATAGATCAGGATGTCGTCGATGAAGACTATAACGAATTTGTCCAGGTATGGCTTGCACACTCGGTTCATCAAGTCCATGAAACCGCAGGTGCGTTTGTCAGCCCAAACGGCATGACCAAAAACTCATAGTGCCATAACGAGTTCTAAAGGCTGTCTTAGAGACATCCTCTTCTCGAACTCTCAGCTGGTGATATCCCGATCTCAGATCGATCTTTGAATAGTAGCTCGACCCCTGCAACTGGTCGAACAGGTCGTCAATACGTGGTAGAGGATAACGGTTCTTCACAGTCACCTTGTTGAGTTCACGATAGTCGATACACATTCTGAAGGTACCGTCCTTCTTCTTCACAAAAAGTACTGGAGCTCCCCAGGGTGATGAGCTAGCACGAATAAAACCCTTATCCAAGAGTTCTTGTAGTTGTGTAGAGAGTTCTTCCAACTCTGATGGAGCCAAACGATAAGGCGCACGAGCTATAGGCGCAGCTCCAGGAGCTAGCTCAATCTGAAACTCGACTTGGCGATGGGGTGGAAGACCAGGTAATTCCTCGGGAAATACCTCAGGATAGTCACATACAACTGGAAAATCTTCTATCTTCTTCTCTTTCTCCGAGGTGTCAGTAACGAGAGCCAAAACGGCAGTGTGGCCCTTTCGTAAGCACTTCTGGGCCTTAAGGAGAGAGATGATGTTCTCAACAGCACTCCTCTTGTCGCCACGAATTATGAGAGGTTCACTACCGGAACCAGGAATACGAACGATCTTCTCATTGCAAAGGATCTCTGCTCGGTGTTGGGATAACCAATCCATCCCAATGACAACGTCGAAACTACCCAAGACGATAGGAATAAGGTCAATAGAGAAGGTCTGGTTAGCGAGAATAAGTTTGCAACCTTTGACTACGTGTGAGGCCTCCAAGCTCTTACCATTAGCTAGCTCTACAGTGTGCTTGTTGCTCAAGGGTGTTGGAATACGCTTAAGCATTTGACTAACTTCTAGTGACACATAGCTAGTATCGGCACCCGAATCAAATAAAACTGTAACATAAAAGTCGTCGAGGAGGAACTTACCCGTCACCACGTTGGGGTCATTCCTTGCTTCACCTTGGCCAATCACGAACACCCGCCCCTGGCACCATTGTTGTTGTTGTGGTTCCCATTGTTACCATTCCCCTGGTTGTTGTTATGGTTGTTGTTGTTCTGGTTCTGGTTCAGTTGGGGACAATCTTTCTTGAAGTGGCCTTCAGCTCCGCACTGAAAGCACCCCTTGTTGTTACCCTGTTGCTGCCGCTGATTCTGTTGAGCTTGCTGGCGATTCTGATTGGCGGGGTATAAGCTCCTGCAATCCTTTGCAGCGTGACCAGGCTTGTTGCACCGATGACAGTTGCCCCTGTCACACCCCTAAAATCTACACGCGGAGTACCACCGCTTGGAGGCGTGACATGACCAGGATCAAGCCACCAATCATATTGAACATGTAATTAAATAGTAAAAGATATCCATCAATACGAAAGGTGTTTATCAAAACCAACATAAGTAAATGTAGCGGAAGCATTTATGTAAAACCCAACATAAGTATTAATGTTTGAAACGTCATAAGTGTTTAATAAGTAATCGCGATCCATCTGCCCACAACGACCTGCTCCTCCTTGTGCAAGCTCCATTAGTACCTAAGGTCCTGCAAGGCATGCAGCAGAGAGTCAACAACTAGTTGAGCGAGTTCACAGAAAGTAAATGCGTAATAGTAAGTTCATGAGTATCAGGTGGCTCTACTGGGCCAATATGGGTTTCTATTGGTGGGGGCTTCCCATGTTATTAATCCACTAGACTATGCGTAACCATAAGTGTTCTTCACAACCGAGAACAGTAATACGTACAAGTTTACGTAGGATTTACGTAAGTATCCTTCACAACCGAGGATAGGGTACGTGGGGGTTTACGTAGGTTTTACGTAAGTGCCTGACACAACCGAGGCAATAGTGAGTATCCGTTTACGCAGGTTTTACGTGAGTATCCTTCACAACCGAGGATAGCGAGTAGCATAAGTATACGTAGGTTTTACGTATGTATCCTGCACAACCGAGGACGATGGTGTGGTAGTCTAGTAATGGTATCCGTATGAATCTATTCAACCTTATCCTTTTAATCCCATTCCCAACACCCTGGGAATCCCATGCCTTGGTAAGAGTGTGTGAACTCACCTTGGGTTGCTCGGCAGATACACAAAAGGGTTTCTTGAACTAAAGGTGGTCAACCACGTCCTAACAGGGTTACCATACAAGTCAGGTGTGGTGTTCAAGTATTGCACGTATGTATCACAGAGTTAACACGTATTCAATCAAGTACACTTTAACAGTTAATATTCCATTTAACTTGTGCAATTAAAATCAGCCCAATAATATCTGGCCCAACATGTTGTGCGATCCACAACATGTTGTGCGATCCGCATAGTCCCGGCCCAAATAACATAAGTGAACGGTACAACATATCCAGCCCAAATATCATTCGGCCCAACAGTTAAACAACATTCCCATTTGTGCGACGTGACCTAGGCTTGTACGATTTGAATAGCCCAGCCCAACTAGAATACACGGCCCAAACAACAAATGAGCAAAGCAATCTTGTGCGATCCAGTCCTAGTTGTGCGATTGGAGGGCTTGTGCAACTAAGTGCTTTGTGCGATTAGATCAGCTTGTGCGGCTGGTCCGCTTGTGCGAGTGGCTTGTACGTTTGGATCAGATCTTGAATGATCTGATCTTGTGCGATTGTGCCAGCCTTGTGTGATGGGGGTCTCTTGTGCGATCAGAGCCCCTTGTGCGATTAGTTTGAATTTCCGGAAAACATGCATTCGGTTACAAGCATTTAGTAATTTACAATCAACATAATATCCAAACATTCGGTTACCCTAATATCGATCAAACAGGGATTTCGAGCATCAATTCTTATGAACCCTAATCTTGATTCAAAGCATAACACTAACTAACAACTCAAAACATTTAAACATATAACTCTAGCTTCGTGTTCTTGATCCCTATCACCGAACATGTGAACAATATTCAACCAAATAACATCATACAACAGCCGATCCATCATGCATTCGATCTAAATCATCAACATCATTATCATCATTCAATTAGATCACTCATGCTAATCAAAAATCCTATATCATCATGCACACATCAAAACATTAAGCACAAACAATTAATCATACTAACCGAATAGAATGGGGTCAAGGGCTGATCCGAAACACTATGAGTTTTGATGACTTGCGGCTGCCTTCGAGTTCGAGAGAGTGAGGGAGAAAAGAGCTAGAGTTTCTTTGTGTGAGAGTTGGTTGTAACAAATGAGGGCACAAACCCTAACTATGAGTGTTTACACGTTCAAGGGGAGTGGGCCGACCCTTGCTTGGGCTGCCTCTACTCCGAATACAATGGTGCGGCCCAAAGGCCTTGTGCGGTTGATATGTGTTGTGCGCTCGGGTCATTAACATACATACATATAATATATACACAACACACGTAACACATCATTCATTAAATCACATAACTTAGCTCACATAAGCACGTAACGTTACACAAAGTAAGTCTAAAGTTCGAGTTGTCACATTATCCCCAACTAAAAAGAAATTTCATCCCGAAATTTGGTATGCACTCACTGAGGAAGCTAGGTAAGTTATATCGTTCACTGGTTTTCCTGGGGTGTCACATCCTCCCCCCGTTGATCGAAGTAGTAGCTTCAGCCTCAGTAGTGGTTGCATTGGTTCCGAATAACTGGGGGTACTTTTCTGTCATCTGATCTTCGCGTTCCCAGGTGTACTCTGGGCCACGTTTGGAGTTCCAACGTACTCGAACAAGAGGGATTCTCTTGTTTTTGAGGACCATTACATCCCGGTCCGTGATTTCTACTGGCTCCTCGACGAACTGCAACCGCTCGTCGATAGTAAGTTCCTTAAAGGGAATTATGAGGGTCTCATCTGACAGGCACTTCTTCAGATTCGACACGTGAAACACATTGTGAACTGCACCGAGTTCAGCTGGTAGGCTCAATCTGTAGGCTACTTTGCCGATTTTCTCAATGATCTCGAACGGTCCGACATACCGCGGATTTAGTTTGCCCCGTTTGCCAAAACGAACCACACCCTTCCAGGGTGAGACTTTAAGTAAAACCCGGTCCCCGACCTGAAATTCCAAAGGCTTTCTACGCTTGTCCGCGTAGGCTTTCTGACGGTCGCGTGCTGCCGCCATGCGTTGTCGTATTTGTGCAATCTTTTCTGTGGCGTCCACTACAATCTCTGGACCTGTAATCTGACTATCCCCCACCTCTGCCCAACAGAGAGGTGACCGGCATTTACGTCCGTACAATGCCTCGAATGGAGCGGCTTGTATGCTGGTGTGATAACTGTTATTGTACGAGAACTCCACCAAAGGGAGGTGCTTTTCCCAGCCGTTGCCGAAATCAATAACGCATGCCCGAAGCATGTCTTCAAGGGTTTGAATCGTTCGCTCAGACTGCCCATCCGTCTGCGGATGATATGCTGTGCTCATGTCTAACCGTGAGCCGAAAGATTTGTGCATCGCTTGCCATAGTTCTGACGTGAATCATGCATCCCGATCCTAAATGATGGAAGAGGGCACTCCGTGCCTCGAAACAACTTCTTTAAGGTAGATGTCTGCGAGAGTGGAGAACTTATCCGTTTCCTTTATAGCTAGGAAGTGTGCAAACTTGGAGAGTCGATCCACGATCACCCATATAGTATCATTCCCCCGCTGGGATCTAGGTAGGCCTGTAACGAAATCCATGGAAATTTCCTCCCATTTCCATTGCGGTATCGTAGATTGTTGAAGTAGACCCGCTGGTTTCTGGTATTCCACCTTGACTCTCGCACAGGTCAAGCACTTGCTGACATAGGTAGCGATGTGGGCCTTCATGCTAGGCCACCAATAGGTAGTTCTGATGTCGTGGTACATTTTATCTGACCCTGGATGTACCGAGTAGCGGGACTTGTGAGCTTCATCCATTACCAGCTCGCGTAAACCGCCATAAAGTGGGACCCAAATACGCCCCGTTACATAGTAGGCGCCGTCTGCCTTCTGTTCTAATCGTTGCCTTGAGCCGCGTAGGGCTTCAGCCCTGACGTTTTCTGGTTTCAATGCTTCTGCCTGAGCATCTCGTATCTGTGTAGGAAGGCTAGACTGAATCGTAAGCTGTAGCGCTCGCACGCGCCGAGGTAAAGTGTCTTTCCGACTGAGAGCGTCAGCCACAACATTGGCTTTGCCTGGATGGTACTTGTGGGCCTTCATGCTAGGCCACCAATAAGTAGTTCTGATGTCGTGGTACATTTTATCCTACCCTGGATGTACCGAGTAGCGCGATTTGTGAGCTTCATCCATCACTAGCTCACGCAAGTTGCCATAAAGTGGGACCCAAATACGCCCCGTTACATAGTAAGCGCCGTCTTCCTTCTGTTCTAACCGCTGCCTTGAGCCACGTAAGGCTTCAGCCCTGACGTTTTCTGGTTTTAATGCTTCTACCTGAGCATCTCGTATCTGTGCAGGAAGACTAGATTGGATAGTGAGCTGCAATGCTCGTATGCGCTTAGGTATAGTGTCTTTCCGACTGAGGGCGTCAGCCACAACATTGGCTTTGCCTGGATGATACTTGATAGCGCATTCGTAATCGTTAAGTAGCTCGACCCATCGACGTTGCCGCATGTTCAATTCCTTCTGCTTGAAAATATGCTCGAGACTCCTGTGATCGGTGTAAATTGTGCACTTGGTACCGTACAGGTAGTGTCGCCAAATCTTGAGTGCGAAAACAACAGCTCCCAGCTCTAAATCGTGCGTCGTGTAGTTTTTTTTTTTGGGTAAAGGGTTACCCCAGGTGAATTTTATAAATAACTCAAATAAGTACAAGGGTATGCCAGAATGACATACCAACTAGGCTCCACAAACCGAAGCCTAGGAAACAACTATGAAAAAAACACAACCCAAGACAAGCACAATGTCAAAAACCGACAATAAAAGCCCAACTAACAAACATAGCCACGAGCCACACACTCGAGAATTGACACACCCAAAAGCTAGCCGCTAACCCGGGTCTTCCTCCTGTTCACTTGCAGCGATCTCCCAATTCCTTAACATCCTGTCAACTTTGGCATCACCTTTAAAGTCAAACCCCATAAGTCGTAGCCTGACTGTTTTCTTGATTTTCCCAACCACAGATTCAACTTTAGCCCGATCATTTGAAAACAAACATTTGTTCCTCTCAAGCCATATAAAATAAGTAGTCGCCGCAATGACCAACTTGCTAACAATATGCTCCACCTTCTTCGACGAAGCATGAAGAAGCATCCAATCCATAATAGATTGCCAAGTATCATCAACCTGATCCAATGACCCCATCGGCTTAATATTCTGCCAAACTGTTGCGGAAAACGAACACTGAAAAAACAAGTGGTCTCTAGAATCACGATCATTTCTGCACAAGGGGCAACACATGAGGTTCATGTTCGTTGCACTTCCTACTTCCCATACAGCCAACCTGTCTTGAGTTTTAAGCTTATTTTTTATCACCAACCATAGGTGGAACGAGTGCCTTGGGATACATTGAGCAAACCAAACTCCATTAACCCACGGCACAAGACTCGCACGAAATCTAAGCACATTCCAAACCTCCAATGACCGAAAATAACAACACTTACCCTCCAAATCCTTCCAAACTGTACGATCTAGCACATTATGGCTCAATTGGGGAACATCCAAATCGATTAAAACAGGATAAAGATCATACCACGCTATCGGCCACTTCCATTGCCCATTTACATCAAACAGATCCGCTACAGAAGCTGACATGGAAAACCCCGCCTGAGCAATGCGTCTAGGAGTTATAAAAGAGCTAAAGGGACTAATGTGACACCAATTATCGGTCCACACATTCGTTTGGAGCCCACTCCTAACCTCCTTCCAAATAAACGGACGGACTATGTCTCGAATGGCCAATATTTTCCGCCATCCCCAGCTAATACTACCACGAGGTTGGATATCCCAAAAACTACGGTCTTTCAACTTATAGTCATAGATCCAATCCACCCACAGGGACTTCCTTCGAGTGACAATGCTCCAAATATGGCTGGTCATTAGAGCCTTGTTGACGTCCGCAATGCTCCGAATACCAAGACCACCCTCCGTCTTAGGCAAACAAACATCCACCTAAGCCACTTTTGCTTTCGCCCTACCCTGAGTCCCCGCATTCCAAAGGAACTTCCTCATGTACTTCTCAAGGTTATGAATAACTCTAGCCGGAATAATAAAGACCGACGCCCAATAAATATGCATGGAGGATAAAACCGAGTTAATAAGTTGCAATCTACCCGCAAAGGACAACGATTTATTTAGCCAACTATCAATCTTCTTCTCCATACGATCAACTAGGGGTTTGCAATCTTTATATATCAGCCTTGTTGAAATTAACGGCACCCCCAAGTACTTAACCGGAAGAGAACCCTCCCGAAATGGCATCAAACTAAGAATTTGTTGTCGAACATTCAACGGAATATTGCAGAAATACACCGTACTTTTAGCTGGACTCGGCACAAGACCCGAAACATTCGTGAATTCCTCGAGAGCTTGTTTAACCTTCCCCACGGACAACACATCCCCATGAACGAAAATAAAAAGGTCATCGGCGAAGGACACGTTGATAATTTTCTGTTTAGCACATTGAGCATGGTACTTGAATCCATTACCAGACACAGCCGCATGCTGAAGCAACAACGATAAGATTTCCATAACCAACGTGAATAGGTAGGGGGACATAGGATCACCCTGCCGTAACCCCCTTTTCCCTCTAAAGTAACCATGCAAATTCCCATTAATGCTTATTGAAAACGACGTCGTAGTAACACATGCCATGACCCATGCAACAATTTTATGATGGAAACCAAACGCCTTAAGCACATTCTCCAAAAAACTCCAACTAACCGTATCATAGGCTTTTTGAATATCAATCTTGAAAGCACATCTAGCCGGCCCCTTATTCAGGTGATAGTTATGCATGAGTTCCTGAGTTAATAAAATATTGTCTGAAATTTTCCTACCAGGGACAAAGGCTGACTGGTTAACACTAACCAACTTCTCTAAACTACCCTTGATTCTGTCCGTAATGATCTTGCTTATGCATTTATACAGAACGTTACAACAAGATATCGGACGGTAGTCCAGCACCGAATCCGGAGTATCCACCTTAGGAACAAGAGCCAAAATCGTATGATTTAATTATTTCAACAGCTTGCCATTGTTAAAAAAATCTAACACAGCAGTAGTCACATCACCCACAATATCCCAAGAAGACTTAAAGAATGCCGATGTATACCCATCAGGCCCAGGGGCCTTGTTCTCTCCAATATTAAAAATAGCATTTTTTACCTCCTCTCGAGTCACTTGCCGAACCATATTGGCTGCACCATCCATACTAAGCGTATTGATACAAATACTCTCCAGATCAATGGCTGCTACCCGATCCTCAGTCCCCAAAAAATTAGCATAATGAGCTACCAAAGCATCCATAATACCTTTCCCTTCATAACGAGTCCCATTAACATCTTTAATAGATTGAATTCTATTTCTAGCATTCCTGCATTTAACACTATTATGAAAAAACTTGGTGTTTGAGTCACCTGCACAAAGCCATTCCACCTTAGCTTTTTGCTTAAGAAAGCATTCTTCATCATAAGCAGCAATCTGAAATTCTTTTAGACATTGAGCCTCCATATTACGAAGATTAGCATCTAACGGATTGCTTTCCATAAGCGTCTGAACATCATCAAGCTTTTTCCTCAACCCCGCAACTTTGTCATGCAAGTTCCCCTGGTTAAACAGGATCTTACACAAATACGGCTTCAGATTCCTCAGCTTCTGAGTTACCGCAAACATATTAAATCCATCCACCCGCTTAACCCATTCCTTTTCCACACATACCCTAAACTCCGGCTTTGAGGTAATGAAGTTAGCGAACTTAAACGGTTTCGGACGAAACCTGACCGACGCCGCTAACTTAATAATGCACGGGGTGTGATCCGAGACCCGAAAGGGATGATATAAAACATACGCATCCTTAAACATCTCCAAAAACTTCATATTTCCCATCACACGATCAATCTTTTTAAGCAGGCCGACACCATTCAACGGTTTTTGGTTCCATGTGTAGTGAAGACCATGACCTTTAATATCCATTAACTCCGCATATTGAACACATTCATTAAACTCTCTCATACCAATTGAGAGCGTAGACGGACCATTCAAAGAATCCTCAATATGTAACGCAGAGTTGAAATCGCCCATAACGACCCAAGGCTTATCAAAGCAAAAACCCTTATGTTTGCATAAATTCTCCCACAACAACCTTCTCTCCTGATATTTATTCTTCGCATAAACGAATGAAACAAACACAGATCTATTATCAACTTTAGAGACAACTTGAGCATGGATAACTTGGTCCGATTGGGCCAAAATCATAATATCAACCACATCGGCATTCCACCCCAAAATGATTCTCGTACCTCTATCACATAGACTACCATTCGACGTCCAATTCCAAGACCGGAAAACATTGTTACACACCTTAGCAAGCTTAGAAATATCCACATGAGATTCAAGAAGAGCACAAACAGATAATTTATTTTCAGACACTAAAAGCCGAACCTCACTTTGTTTCAGGGGGCGGTTCAAACCCCTTATGTTCCAAGCAGCCATACTATCCATTAACACCATTGTGACCGGGAGTGCTTGCCCCCTCAGATTGTGCTTGCCGCTCGCAACGCATATAATCAGACATTTCAGTAGGAACTCTTTCCACCACCTCATCATCCATTCGAGTAGCTTTTCCGTTATTTTCTATCCCCCCCGCTTTACCATTACCTCCTTTTCGCGCATTACCAACATCCATCTCCCCATCATCACCTTGTAACACATCAAACGGGTTGTGATTTTGCACATTATCATTCCTCGTATCATCCTCCTTATTCGGTTTCGTGCCTGAAGTACTTGGCCCAAACTTGTTCACCTTCGGCCTATAAACAAATTTCTACTTTGGCTTTTGTTTTTTGTACAACATACCCCCACGAGCCACCTTCCTCTTATCCACAGTGAAGCCATCCTCATCAACAACCACTTGTTTCTCTTTATTCTGGACATTCTTAACACAAGTCTGGTCATTATGGCCAAATATACAACAACCCGAACAACGTTGTGGCTGCCATTCATATTCAATTTTCACCCGCTCAGTAATGTACCCATCTTCATCAAGCTTCGGGATGGCTACGACAATATGATCTTTCAGTTCATTATCCGCATCAATCTCAATTAGTGCCCGAGCAAAACTGCTCCTTCCCCAGCTATCCGCACACATATTAGCCGTGTAGCCATCAAGGCGTTTCGGGTTTCCTATCTTGGAAGCTAATAAACTCAAACCATCATCTGTGTAGACCGAAATAGGAACATTAAACATTTTAACCTATACCGGAACAGTTTTGATACCCTCCTTCTTCAAACTAACAGATGGCGACCATACATTTAAAAACAAAGGAACTTTCCTGATTAACCATGGACCCCCTTCCAGCACTTTGGCCATACCCTCCTTCGTGTCGAACTTGAAGAAAAAGAAACCATCCGAGTTCATCATAAGTTTTGAGTAACCATATTTCGACCATACATTTTTCGCATAATACTCCACCACAGGAAACGGGAGACGATTACCTAAAAAATACCCATACAGAACATTGTCAAATTTTTCCTGAACCTGACGGACGACTTCTCTCGGAATGACCACATCCGCATCTTTAACACTCTCCACAGAATCCATCTTTCTGAACTTAACTTCTCTTTTCTGCACAGCATTCATCTTCACCTTAGCAGCATAAGAGACATTCCTTGTGTTCATCTCCTGATCATTGACACTATCTATATTCCCCATCTGAACCGGTACGGTGATCTTTTCCAATTCATCAATGACATTGATCGGTTGTTGACTACCCCTCCTCGGCAGTAGCGGGTTCCCATCAATGTTCAGTGGCTTAGCAAACATGGAAGCTTTGTTTCGCAAGTCTTGAACCTCCACAGGTTTCGAACTAATGAAAACATCCCCATACATCCTATCAGAGAACGACTGAAACCCTAAATCCTCCAAACCCTTATCGCAGCTAGTGTTAACCGACGTAAAACCCCCAACAGATAACGGCGGCTTTCCCCTATCATCCTTTGGAATACTTGCATACTTGTTAGGTTCATCCTGAAGAGACATGTTTCTTGAATCCATAGCAGTAAATACAGCAAACCATGCAAAGCAAAACACGTGCAACAAAGAACCAATAGAAAGAGAAAACCCACGGCGACAATAAACAAGAAAAAACCCTAAACAGAAACAAACGAAAACCCTAATATCGAAATCAAAAGACTAGAAAACAAGGTAAAGTCTAGAAACCCTACTCAGAAGGCACGACAAAACCTCAATCCCTAACCCAGATCAATCGCGATTAAGGTTGAAAATCAAGAACTAGGGTTTTACAGGTTGAGTCGCCAAAATCGCCAGAGAGAAGCCATTGACTTTATTAGGGTTTACGCGTCGTGTAGTTCCGTTCGTGAACCTTGAGTTGACGTGAAGCGTAAGCAATAACCTTGTCGCGCTGCATTAACACACATCCAAGACCCTGAATGGATGCATCACAGTATACTACAAAATCGTCCGTGCCCTCTGGCAATGAGAGGATAGGTGCACTGCAAAGTCTATCCTTTAAGTGTTGAAAGGCAGTTTCCTGCGTGTTGCCCCAGCGGTAGGTGACCCCCTTCTGTGTCAGTAGTGTAAGCGGCTGAGCAATCTTTGAAAAGTCTTTTATAAATCGTCTGTAGTAACCCGCCAAACCCAAGAATTGGCGTATTTCTGTTGGTGTACGCGGTGCAGGCCAGTTTCTGATCGAGTCTACCTTGGATGGATCGACATGGATCCCATCCTTGTTCACTACGTGGCCTAGAAAGTGGACTTCACGAAGCCAGAACTCGCATTTCGAAAACTTAGCGTACAGCTGTTCCTTCCGTAGGAGTTCCAGAATAAGGCGTAGATGCTGCTCGTGTTCCTCCTGACTCTTGGAGTAGATCAGAATGTCGTCGATAAAGACAATGACGAACTTGTCAAGATAGGGTTTGCACACCCTGTTCATAAGGTCCATAAACACGGCAGGCGCGTTCGTCAACCCGAACGGCATGACAAGAAACTCGTAGTGGCCGTAGCGTGTTCTGAATGCTGTCTTGGAGACGTCCTCATCCCGGACTCTCAGTTGATGATAACCAGACCTCAAGTCTATCTTGGAGTAGTAACACGACCCTTGCAACTGGTCGAATAAGTCGTCTATGCGTGGAAGAGGATAACGGTTCTTCACCATCACCTTGTTCAGTTCACGGTAGTCGATGCACATTCTGAACGTACCGTCTTTCTTTCTCACGAATAACACTGGAGCTCCCCAAGGCGAAGAGCTTGGACGAATGAAGCCCTTTTCCAAGAGCTCTTGTAGCTGCTTTGACAGTTCCTCTAATTCTGATGGAGCTAGACGATATGGTGCGCGAGCTATGGGTGCTGCTCCCGGAGCGAGCTCGATTTGGAATTCAACCTGACGATGAGGCGGTAAGCCAGGTAAATCTTCAGGAAACACTTGAGGGTAGTCGCGCACAACTGGAATATCCTCCAGTTTCTTTTCCTTCACTGATGCATCTGAAACGAGTGCCAAGATTGCGGTGTGACCCTTTCGCAGACACTTCTGAGCCTTCAAGAAAGAGATGATGCCAACCACAGCACCACTCTTGTCGCCTTGGACCTCGAGAGGTTCTTGACCAGAACGGGGAATGCGAATAATCTTTTCGCTGCATAAGATCTCTGCCTGATGTTGGGATAACCAATCCATCCCTATGACGATGTCGAAGCTTCCCAAGGCTATGGGAATAAGGTCGATGGAGAAAACTTGACCGGCTAAGACGATACTACAACCCCTGACTATCTGCGTGGCTTCTAGACTCTTACCGTTAGCTAGTTCTACGATGTGTTTGGTGTTTAGAGGTGTTG